>NC_056725.1:1703468201-1703473201 GCF_019279795.1 Protopterus annectens | reverse complement strand
CATTTAACCCTCCTTTCCCTTCACTGTGTTTTATCTCCTTTACCCACCTTCTACACTCATCTTAAGTTGAGCAGCTAAGCTGCTTTTGGATGCAAACATCTACACTCAGATTGACAGACAAAACTGATATCACTGCATTGCCTCTTCTCAGTGAAGATGAATGTGCATTTCTAAGTTGCATACATCAATAATTCAGTAGCTTCCCTCTCCAATAACCAATCATAAAGTAAACTACTTCTGCCCCAAATCTTATACAGACTTGTCACTATAAATTTGAAGGCATTTATTACTGTGCATTACATGTACTTCACATTTTTCATACTTTCCCACAAACCACCCACTGATTGATGCATCAGTCAAGCAGCTACTGTGAATCTTTGTTGGTGCAAAGCTACACAGTGTGTTCTGTTAAATCCCTTTAAACATTTATCTAACATTAAAAGTGATTAACCAAATAAAAAACATTTCTAAAAAAAAATCAAGAAACACCATCAGCCAAGCTTAAGAACAAAAAGGTAAGAATACTGGCAGGGCATCCTTACTTAAACCTATAATAATAATATAACACAACAATAATACATCACACATTAATATCTTGTCAAAAGGACCCCTAATCCCTTCCAACCTAAAGGCATTCTTCTATGGATACATGCTGTGCTTTGAGAAATAAAAAACTTAACCTATGCAGAGACTTAACCCATTCCTAGTGCAGACTGAAGGGGAACAATGACAAAGGGATTTGACTGCTCCCTTTGACAACATCTATTCTGTGGCAAAGCTGATAGTTTGTTCTGCATGACTTCAGCCCAACTTTAGCCAATATCTTCCTTTTAAATAGGGTGCCTAACATTGTTTAGAAAACTTCCTGTCAATATTTTGTGTTAACACTGTCTTTATTTACATATTATTTGGTTCAGGATTCTGTTCAGAATCCTATATTATAGCACTTAATAACAATGTAACAGGTCCCGCCCTTTGCAATCTTGGACTAGTGGCCAAATAATCAAATCATCACTGAGCAGTGCCATTCAGGCAAATGGTCTAATGATAAAGGCTGTTTATATATCATTGTTGCTAAATGTCCTAGTTTTTATCTGCCCTTTCCCATTTCAGTCCAGAGATCCAAAACAACTCTGTCTTCTCTACATTATATGCGATGACACAGAATATGGTTAATCCTCAGTCCTACACAAATACAAAATAATTCATTATAATTCTTGGTATAAGCCAAAATAAGCTTTATAAAAGTTTCACTCCCCAGCAGAAAGGCGAACCACATACGTACAATGTCTACTTAGCCATGTAATATATCATCTAACATTCATCGGTATGTCCTTAACTTAAGCTAAAGCCACAAGAACAGTATGACTTCCCCAACGGACAGTAAGAAACTAAGGATATCAAATCTTTCCTTATTAACCAGTCTTTTATCAGTGAGAATTTGCAAACAATCTGACATGGACTAGTGTTGCTACCTCTTCTTGCTCCCAAATATCATCCTATTAAATCTGCCAATGTTCTAATCTAACCGAGTAGCAACTTATTTAACAGACAGAAGCCTTCTGTTCAAAAATGTCATACCCTCATCAACTGATTTGCAAGTCCCACAAAAGTGTCAGATTCTCTTTTCTCCATCTGTTCTCTGAGTATTCAACTTTCTTTCTTTCCTTTCTATCCCTAACTTTTATTCCAAGTGCTGTAGAAATTGAGTATTTTGGGTGTTCATTTTAAAACCTAGGAGGTAGCAGCTACCTTTCATGGTGCATTATCTGTGTCTGTAAACCTCTCATTTCTAGTACACTTCATATAGGATTATCATCATTTTGTTTATCTATCAACATTTAGAAATTTGGATCTGAGATAACCCCACTATTATCATCCTTTGTGTAAGCCATTGTCATTCTGATATATAAGTGAAGGAGCTCCTAGTGTTAAAGTAAAATAAAGTCTTATTCCATACACATTGAATACCTAGAAAATCAGACCACCATGCTGGGTTCCTTAGCTATGCTTCCAACCAAGCTTTTTTGACTTATTGCAACATGATGCTGAGAAAAAAACATGAACTTCTCTCTCTCTCTCTCTCTCTATATATATATATATATATATATATATATATATATATATATAGAGAGAGAGAGAGAGAGAGAGAAATTCATTGTAATTTACAAATTGCTTTATGTTATATTTATTTTGATATACATGCCTGAACTTGTCTGCCCAGTGATTTGCAGGTCATGACTTATCTGTAATCATTGAATCTGTATTGTAGTACATAGACTGCTGTGATAAATCTCCTAAAGTGCGATAAAAGACAATGTTGTTAATCACATTTCTGATATAAGAAAGGTGTTTAACAAAGTTTTATTAAGTACCTTTCAGAACTGTTATGCTCTTGTCTCCTGCAAGAGCATTAAAATGCAACCAGAGTAGAACAGCACTAAGAGGCTGAATCATCTTTAAAGATCTGATATTCTTCATACAGCCACATTTCTTTTTTTGTGTGTGACAATGTGATGTATATTACAGTTTTTAAAGCTGTTATGGGATTTAAGCCATACTTCACCTCTGGCCATGGTCTGTAAAGCAGTGTTAAGTGTTTTAAAGCTTTCTCTGTCCCTCCCTCCCTCTCTCTCTCTGTCTGTCTGCTTGTATGTTCGAGCTGCTAAAGCTGCATGACTGTGTTATAGCTTTCAAAGGTGTAAAACACTTAGTCTCCTATGTTTTCTCCTGCCTGTAAACTGGTAGGACATGTAATAGGTAAAGTTGCATGCACAGCAAAGTGTTTCCAGTCATAAACAATTAGTTTTATGTTCTTGAAGTGTATATCAAGATTCGCTTCTAAAGCTTCCCTTTGCTCCACTCTCAAGGTCATTTTCTTGACATCCATTTCTTGAACATGTAAAAACTTGGTTTTGATCAGAGACCTGATCACAATTCTCTTTGTTGTATATTTTCTAAACATTATTGCAAAGGCTTAGTTTGTTCTCTTATTAACATGGCTGTTCTTAAGAAAACATTGACTCTCTTCCTCATATGAGCCAATATACTCTCAAGTTTGTCTGTAGAATTCAGTTACATTTCTCAAATCAGATAGAGTATACCAGGTATGCTGTAATTATTACTTTTAGTTTTTCACATTTTTGTGTGGCCTCACTGTTTGTGGGGCACATCTTTAATGTGGCTAGGTTGAAGGCTGAACAGATAATGGTGCTTCATACCTAATAATGATAGCTAGTACATTATATGTATACTACTGACTGCCAAATGTCATGAAAATCAAACTTTTTGTTTTAGAATCTCATAACAACTGCACTTCAATAAGACCATTTCCAGTGACTATACTTTTATGCCATCAGGAAAAAAGTCTCTTCTAGCTGATGTTATAGGTCTGTATTTCAGGCCTTTATGCAATAAAGCCATTGTTTTGCTTCTTGAATGACATCAGTGGGAGCCTCAGACCCATGTTGCAAACACCTGATCATCCACTACTCCACTATTTATTTATATTACTTCTGAAAACAACATTATATATTTAGCTGGATTAACTCTAATCCTAATGAGTGCAACAGAACATCTTTCTAATAATAAATAAATATACATTTCCACTTCTGCACTGCACACTGCTCATTTAGATCACAGATATGGTTTAATTGTCACCTACATAATAAATTATCTTTTTAACCAAAATATTTAATAATTTTCCAGATATTTTATCTTTCAGACTTCTGCTGGATTAATAGTTCCATCTGTTCATGTTAACTGATGGCATATGCAACTACAATACGACTGACAGAGGGGAGGTGGAAGCATTTGGTCTTTCTTGAAATTCCTAGTATTAGATTATGATTTTTTTTTTTACAAGCTCTTTCTGCAACATCGTTCTAATGACTGCAAGCTGTGCTAGCCTTCTAGTGCTTTCTATAAATAACTAACCATATTGCTTCAATTTTATTTTCATTTTTTTTAAGTATAGTACTCTAAACCGCTTAAGTCTAGTTAAGAGAAGTTTTCAACAGCTATGAAGCTGAAGAAGGCTTCATGTGTTTCCATGTAAAAAAAATATACTTGAGATGTTTGTCTCCAGTCCAGAATTCATTACACACACATTCCTTAAATGCATTCAACAGGCTGTATAATAATTTGTTATCCCACAACATCAGATATTCTGGAAATAAGTTTTCATCTTGCTCAAAAAGATGGCAGAGATATGTATTTCATAATTGTGAGTTAACTGAGGTATCTAGTGCATTTTTCTAAGAGTGATTAAATAGGATTTTCCCTAGATGCTACTTCTTGGGCCAAAGAGGTTAGAAGGGCAGCTGGTGAAAAAGAAGATAATTAAGGAGAAAAAGAAGAAGGATAGCTCAGCAACAATTTGTGAAAAGATGGGAGAGGAGGAGGATTTCCATTAGGTGACTTGTGCAGTAGAGATATAACAGGCACAACATTGTGAAGAATGCAGCCAGGGTTTTACATCTGCAAAACTGTAACACTATACTAGCTGTATTTCATTCAACAAATATAGCACTGTCTGCTAGCATTTATGAGATACTTCCTCATTAAAAATGGTGATGATGGATGCTTGGCACAGGGACATAGGAACTTCTCAAAAGCTAACCTTCTTCAGTAACTTGATGACTTAAATAATTTCTGCTATAATCCCTTTCTGACAGCTTCCATTGCTAAAGTCGTTACCTATTACTCGGCCTTCTACTCCCACTTAAATAGTTGTATTGATAAAGCAACTCCTATCCACATCAAATATAATGGGAAGCTAAAAAACAACCCCCTATTGTGGGATAACTGTATAAATAAATTATATACAAAGAGACAGAAACTGCTTTTGCTTATAAGAGGTCTCGTTCTACCTACCTTAAGAGCACACTTAAGCAAACTAACAAAGAGCTTAAGGGAACCATTACGAAGCCCAAAGCTGAGTAGGAACTTAAAATAGCCAATAAAACCAAAAATAACTGTAAATGTTTCCTTAACTATGT
>NC_056725.1:1703390701-1703465701 GCF_019279795.1 Protopterus annectens | reverse complement strand
GAAATAACTAACATTCATCTCTTAGTTCAAGATGCAAAATTGACCTCTTTCCTTAAAAGTAAGTGCACGTAAGCAGGACTATTTGAGTGTTTACTACTTGTAATGATCTCAACTTGCTTTACTGACTGCTCAGTACGCAGATTCTTTTTAAAGAAAACTATGATTAAAAATCATGGTTCTAATTGCTCGATTTCATCTCATGTAATTTGAGATTTTTGAGAACCTTACATCAGAGTACCTGTGTAAGTGAATGCCTTTCTGCCACATTACTTTACCACTAATGGAGTTTTAAGGAAGCATTTAAAATGCAGTTGATCTGTTATGGAGATATACTTTGTAAATACCAGATGAAATCAATTCTTACTAATAGTTTGCTTGCTAAAATAAACTGATAATGTTGTTTTCTCATGTCTTCCAAACACTGCATGTTCACCACTATTTAGTCTAGTCATTATGATATGTTGGATTTATTTGTTATTATTTATCTTACATTTATTAAGCAGATTGGTGAGCTGGTCTTGCTAACATGTCAGCAGTGACACACATCATGACACACATCACATTGTGATAGTTTGCAGACATGCAATAAGTTTGTTATTGCACTTTACATGTTCATATGTTGGAGATAACTAAAGTATAGCATAATAGAAAAAGTTTTGCATATATACAGAAATTAGATAAATTTAGATGCAATTTGAATAAGTTAGTCCAATGCAAAGATACTGCATCTAATAGCTATGTGGAGTAATACAGTGGTGCATTTATTAGATGCAGTTTGATACAGATAGTTTGAAATAGTCATTTGTTTTATGAAATGTAGAGAGAACACATTACAGGTGGTTTAGGGTGAAGGTTATATAAATTAAGTAAAACCAGGACCAAAAATACCTCAAATATGTGTAATACCAACAGTCCACTTAAATTCTGAATCCTCCTCAAAGGTACATCTGAGAAGATAAGTTATACTTTGCCTTGACACACCATGTTAACCACTTGAAATCTTGTTTCTGAAATATGCCATATTTATTTGTCCATCCCAATTAATATATGATTATGAGGAATACTAAGTGAAATTTAACTGTAAAAGAAAACAAAGCAGGCGCCTAGGAAACAGAAGCGAGTGAGTGAATCCCCTTACTAAGATGTTAGCTTACTCAGCCAGTGTATACTCACACCCTTTAGGTACACAAAACAAGCAGATAGGTTTTGGCCAAGTGGGAATTCTGCTGTCCTCCTGGGCTAACCTTCTTTTTGATGAACTACTGCCTTGATCAAATTGCAGAAGGGGATACTGTGGATGTTGTTTTTGATTCCCTAGAGGTTAAGTACCCCAAACCACCCTTCCCACATGTTTTCTAGGTACTGAGCTTTCTAATTTGTATTTAATACAGCATCACTCTATTTGTTTTAAAGCTATGATTAGACTGTAACATGCTATAAATTAGTCTTTTCTTTGTTGTGGCAAATGCCAAAAGTGGTGTATTTGTGTTAAGCATTACAGTCCTCTGTATTACCTTAGCTGTGATGGGCCAAGAGAGTAATTTGCAGCAAGCAATGTATATTATGCTAAAACCAATTGGTAGTTGTGCTCAAACAAAATTGTCTTTAGGAGTGTATATTTCATTATGACTGAATTTATCTTACATTCCGCTTGTACACTCTTTTCTGATTCTTAACTATCCTATTTCCACTCTGTGTCGCTTCTTTGTAACTCCACTGTATTATTTTATTTACTTACTTACATTTGTTGACTGGGAGTGTCCGACTGGACATAGGTCCATTTTCAGCGGAGGCCCGAGGAGAAAAGCTCCACAGTTAAAATAAACAGACAGTAGATGTTATGTGATCCTATCTCGCCTACATTCTGACTGATGGGTTCGGAGCCGATCCCTCGGCTCCGACTCGGCACGCTTATGCTATAGAGCAAGGCCTCTAATTGGCTGAGCTATCTTTATCCCAGGATGCACCACCACTAATCCCCCAGATCTCGTTTGCCGCTTACAGAGCTTGGACGTGGTCTCAACATTGGCTGGGCTAAGTACTATTTATTAGGCTTTTTCCTGTCAGTATTTGCTTCATTTAAACCCAAAAGCTGTTTTAACGGCTATTCTTTGTGTACGAGTGTTTTTTTGTGAAATTTGGTTGAGATTTTCATGTTTTTTCCTGTCAGAGAAGGTTCCCATTTAAGTTAGAGGGGCCTTCCCCTGTGGTTTCTACTACCTTAGTGGTTATGTGTGGGTCAAGTACCCGTTTAAGTTAGAGGGTCTTGACCCTCTTTTTCTTCCTTTCTCTTTCTCTTTGAACAGTCTTTTTAAAAAAAAAAAAAAAGTTCTTTTTAAATATTTAACACTAATCTAGTGGTATATATATATATTTTTTCTTGTGTGTCAAACCCTTTGTTTGTTTAGTTGTGGTTATCTGTATTTTAGCCTGATTATGTCTAAAGAACATAAACCCTCCGGGTTTAAAAAGTGCACGAGGTGTGGCTTCAAAATGTCCATAACGGACGACCTCTCCTCGTGCGTCTATTGTCTAGGTGCTAAACATCTGCAAGAATCGTGCAGTGTATGCCATGCGTTCTCTTCCAGAGTCCTCCAGGAGAGGAAAAACAAATTAATCCTCAAAGGATTAATCAAGCCTTCCTTCGAGGAGGCTTTATCTTCCTCTCCATCTCCTTCTAAAAAGAGGAAAGCGTCAGCTCCGACCAGTCAGTCGGAACCGACCGCTAAGAAAACTAAGCAGACTTCTCCATCGGCTCCACGGACTTCGGAGCCGAGGTCAGAACGGTCTGCCTCGATGCCTCCAGCCTCGACCCCTCTGGTTTCGGAGCCGAGGTCTGGGGCATCGAGAGGCAGGTCACCCTCATCGGCTCCACTGATATTGGAGCTGATAAGGGTTATCGGCTCAGACTCTTCCCCCTCGGAGCCGAAGTCCTTATCGGCACCGAGGGAAATTTCCTTGAAAGTTTCCTCGGAGCCGATAATTGTTGAGTCATTTCGGAGCTGGTCCCCGAGCCCTTCGGAGCCGATGGAGAAATCGGTTCAGGCCCGATCGGTATCCTCGAGATCATCCAAGATGTCTGATTCGGACATCGACAGGGTGCTCCTTCGACTCTTCCAGTCTCCGGTGTTCCAAAAGATGGTTTCGGCTCCAGCCCATTTGGCTTCGGAGCCGGTGGTCCACTCCCCTACTGTATTTCCTCCTCCAACAGCTTTGGCACCATTGGAGCAGGTGCTGGTGGAACCAGTGGAGGTGTTAGGGTCGGGCCTGACCCTTGCTCCGACTCCGGCTCTTGGGTCGGAGTTCAGTGCATGGACTTCTTCCTTCGGCCCTGGGGGGGAGGCTTCGGGATTGATGCTTTCGGTCCCAAGTCTCCCTCTTGGTGCATCGGTGGTGGGAGTACCGTCCACTGTCGTGGCCATGGAGGGGGGACCCTCCCAGGATTCTGGTGGTCCCGCCTTCAGGGCTATGAGGAGTGCTTTAGCCAAATCTTCCTTGGCTACCTCCACAGTTTCCCCAGCTCCTTCCCTACATTTGGAGACTGGGTCGTTGGCAGTCCCCCTGTCCATAGACAGCAGAGCCCCTGGGCCTCGGGTTACCCCCGCTGGGGTTTCTCCCCCTCCTGGAGGTCCTTCTGAAGCCTCTTCGGAAGAACCTCCCAGGAAGAGAACATGCAAGAGGAAGCACGTTGACTCCCCTGATGAGTCTCTGACATCTGACACTGATCTCGATGATGCAGAGGGGTCCCCCAAGTCGTCCTCGGATGATGTCTCCTTTGCAGACATCCTGGAAGCCCTAAAACAACGAGGCGGCTGGCAGTCCAAACCTCCCTCTGCTGATGAGTCGGTGTCCCTGAAGGCCTTCGGGGCTCAGCCCTCCACCTCCTGGGTGTCTCCGCCCTTGCGAGCTCTTGGATTTGATCTGTCGAGGCGTGGGAACACCCAGACTCTGTGGAACGGTCCCCGCTCGTCCGAAAAGTTTCTCTCGGCACCCCCGGATAGAGAGTTCCTTACTAAAGGTGTGGCTGTAGATGCTATGGTGGTGGCATCTGCTACCCAGCAAGATGTAGCAGAGGCTTCTACATCCGTCCATCCTCCTAATAAGGAGTCTAGGAGCATGGATCGGCAGTGGCGCACCCTTAGTTCAGCGGCCTTTACACTGAGGTCTTTGAACTACCTGATGCACTTTGCGAGATTTCAGAGGGATCTGATTAAGGAGCTATCCGATACCCTCTTGGGTAACCTGCCTGAGGGGCTGGCCCAGACGGTTGGATCTCACCTGGCTACAATGTCGCCCATTTCAACTCGTCCATGAGGCTCATTTCGTATCGCGGCGAAGGGCAAGTAGAGCGGCGGTACAGGCATGCCTCTACGGAGACCACCCTGCCTCCGCCTGTGTCACTTCGCGGAGGCCTTTAAGTCTTTATTTGCTGACGCTTTGATGGGTCCTCCTGTTTGGACCCAAGGTAAAGACACACTTACCCGCTGTGAACAGGAGGGTAAGACTCTGACTGCCGTGGGGCATGATTTTCCACTCCCTTCGGCCTTATCCCAAGGCTAAAGAGGAGGGAAGATGTGGTTCCGTAGATCTCAGAAGTCTTACCCCTCTCAGCAGGAAGGTTCCCCCTCTAGAGGCAGAGGAGGGGAAAATTCATCAGGAAGACGCCGTCCCAGAGGCGGCAGAGGCCCTCGCAACACTGGAGACCGCGAGTCCTTTCGTGGCTCTTCAGCTTTTCATAGTCCCTGAGGGATTGCCCGGCTGTGCTGCTCCGGAGCCAGTCGGGGTCGCTCAAGCACCTGAAGGCCTGGGAAGGGATCACTCAGGACCGATGGGTGCTTCGGATTATCGCCGGAGGTTACTCCATCCCATTCTCTCACCCCCCCCCTCAGTCCAAAAAAATCCCGGACCCGCCACCCAGTCAACGGGATACCGCAGCCTCAGAAATTTCAAAGCTGCTGCAAAAAGGAGTCATCCAACCGGTCCCCGCAGACCAGATCGGATTAGGGACTTACTCAAGATTCTTTTGGTGCCAAAAGACCGGGGACTTGAGGCCCATTTTGGACCTAAGCATCCTAAACCGTTCAGTCAGGAAGTCCAAGTTCCGAATGGTCACTCTACAAACCATTCTCCCATTGTTGGAGAAGGGTGTTTGGATGTGCTCCATAGATCTCAAGGACGCGTATTATCATATCAGGATACATCAAACGTCCAGGAGACATCTGCGCTTCAGCCTAGGAGGCAGTCATTTTCAGTTCCGTGCGCTGCCCTTTTGTCTCACCACAGCCCCCAGGGTGTTCACCAAATGCTTGGGAGTAGTGACTGCTCACCTGAGAAGTCTAGGATTCCAGGTGTTTCCGTACCTAGACGACTGGCTCCTAACTGCCACCTCCAAGCATCTACTTCTGCGGAGCCTACAAGCCACTATATCACTGGGCAATTCCCTTGGAATCACCTTCAATTGGCCAAAGTCTGTGTTGCGGCCATCTCAAAGAATAAGATTCATAGGGGTAGACATAGATTCAAACCAGATGCGGGTCTATCTACCTACAGACAGAATTCAAACCATTCAAAATCAAGTTCGAGCCTTACTCCCCAGGTCCAAAGCCCCAGCCAGAATGGTCCTGCAGCTATTGGGATCCATGTCTGCCACGGTTCTGCTAGTTCCCTTGGCAAGGTTGCACATGAGAATCCTCCAGTGGCTTCTTTCAACTCAGTGGTCCTTTCAGGAACTCCCTCTCAATCACCTCATATGGATCACGGAATCTTGCAAATGGGACCTTCACTGGTGGCTAGTGTCCTCCAATTTGAATCAGGGACGACCCTTTGTTCTTCCTCCTCCGACGGCCGCTTTGACCACGGACGCCTCCCAGATGGGGTGGGGGGTCATTCCCTGGGCAGGTCAGTCCAAGGCAAATGGCACCCTGAAGAGACTCCTCTTCATATCAACATCCTAGAAATGAGGGCAGTACTCCTGTCCCTTCAAGCCCTTCACGATTATCTCCCTCAGGGCGTAATTGCTGTTCACTCAGACAACATGTCAGTTGTCTGGTACCTGAACAAACAGGGAGGGACCAGATCCTATCCTCTTTGCAGAGAAGCCATGAGAGTTTGGGAATGGGCAGTCTCGACCAAACGCTTCCTAGTGGCTACTCACATACCGGGCAAGTCCAATGTCATAGCCGACAGATTGAGCAGAACCATCCTCTCTCCTCACGAATGGTCTCTGAATATGACAGTTGCAAGGCAGATTTTCAGCAAATGGGGAGTTCCACGTTGTGACCTCTTCGCGACTCCTCTGAATGTGAAGAGCAAAGAATTTTTCTCCCTAACCCCGGCTCCGGGGAAGAGCCCCATGGACGCATTAGTCCATCCTTGGCCCACCGGCCTGCTTTACGCCTTCCCTCCAGTTCCTCTCCTCCCCAGGGTGATTCAAAAGGCATCTCTCTTAGGGAGCAAGATGATCTTAATTGCTCCTTACTGGCCTCGTCAAGTGTGGTTTCCCTATCTTCGGAAACATGCTCTGGAAGGTCCATGGTTCCTGGACCAGGTCCCAGACCTACTGATTCATCAGTCGGGACTATTACACCAGTCCCTACACACCTTAAAATTGACGGCCTGGCTCCTCCTCTTCCGACGATAGTTAGGAGTCATACACTGGATCCAGATGTTGTGCACATATTATCTTCAGCCCACAAGTCTGCTACAAAGAAACTGTATTCTAGCAAATGGAAAAGGTTTGCTATTTGGGCTCAACTCTGGGGCCTGGACCCCATTTCTACTTCCGTGGCAGAAGTACTAAAATTTCTGACCTCTCTTTTCAATCAAGGCTCTTCAGTTTCTACCATCAAAGTACAATTGGCAGCAATTTCTAATTTTCATGAATACATAGACCCACCTTTAATGAGCAATAGATTGTGTAAGACCTTCTTGAAAGGTGCTGCTCTATTAAGACCTCCGATTTCTCATCCTGCACCTCCATGGGATCTCGATATAGTGTTGCGTGCCTTGACTTCTTTTCCCTTTGAACCGGCAGCTACCTGTGATCTAAAGTTTCTATCATGGAAGACAGCCTTTCTAGTGGCGATTACTTCAGCCAGAAGGGTTTTCAGAGCTTCAAGCTTTGTCAGTAAAACCCCCGTACTTGGTTTTTCATACAGACAGAGTATCCCTCAGACCAAATCCTTCTTTTGTTCCTAAAGTTTGTTCTACTTTATGCTTGCAACAATCGTTAGAGCTTCCAGTTTTTTTCCCAAAATACTCTAATAGAGCGGAGTTTATATTCCACACACTAGATGTCCACAGACAGTTACGTTTTTATTTAGATAGGACCAAACAAACAAGGAAAACAGATCAGTTGTTTGTATCCTTTGCAGAAAACAAATTGGGCAATGCTGTCACAAAGGTCACTATTGCCAAATGGATCAGGGACTGTATTACTCAAGCTTATATTTATTCTAACAAAGAGCTTACCACCTCTGTCAAGGCTCATTCTACAAGGGCTATGGCTACTTCGGTAGCATTTCATTCTAAGCTTGCTATTGGTGACATTTGTGCTGCGGCTACATAGTCTTCCCCGCAGACCTTCATTTCCCACTACAAATTAGATGTGGCATCTAGAGGACGAGCTTCATTTGGTTCCACAGTGCTCAGGAGTGTTTTCCAATGAGCCACCCGGGATTTAGGTGCTAGGGACGCTGTCCCATCAGTCAGAATGTAGGCGAGATAGGATCACATAACATCTTTTAGTTATGTACTCACCATAACTTCAGATGTTTGGGATCCATCTACATTCCTAATAACCCACCCTCCTTCGCCCTTCCTTGGAGATCAGAGGATATCAGAAGGTCCGAATCCTGTTGTTTCATCTTGAAACATCTAACAATGTTATATAAACAAGTTGTGCATGTGTGCATGAATGCGGACAAACAAGATCTGGGGTATTAGTGGTGGTGCATCCTGGGATAAAGATAGCTCAGCCAATTAGAGGCCTCGCTCTATAGCATAAGCGTGCCGAGTCGGAGCCGAGGGATCGGCTCCGAACCCATCAGTCAGAATGTAGGCGAGATGGATCCCAAACATCTGAAGTTATGGTGAGTACATAACTAAAAGTTACATTGGATTACATAGCGATTAACAATTTAACATAGCAATTACTTACAACATATTTACAGATGAAGAACATAGTACATCAGTAGACAACTAGAATCTTTGTCTGTGAAGTACATCACAGACATTAACAAATGTTACAATAAGAAGTTCCTGCTGCATAATAAGTACTAGGTTATGAGCATCTGAGCTTGCTATAATCAAGGTAGTTTGTGGAGTGGAAAGAAAGGTAGTGGTTGGATGGGGTGGGTGATATTAGAGTGGGAGTTGCAAGGGCATAGCCAGCATGTTTTTAGGTGCACTTTTAGTACAGTTTTGAAGTGGGTGCATGATGGTATGGAGGTAATTGTGGGTGGGAGGGAGTTCCATAATTTGGCTATGGTGCAAGAGAATAGTGCTTCACCAGCAGAGTTATTGGCTTTAGTGATCTGCAAGTGATTTTTGTTGCTGGATCTTAGTGGTCTGGTGGTGCGATAGGATTGGAGTAGATTCTGGAGGGATGGGACATTTAGTGGATGGTTTACTGGTTTGTGGGCGAGTGAGAGTTGATACCATTGAAGGAGGTGAGGGAGTTCAAGCCAGCCCAGTTCAGCAAGTGAGAGACAGTGGTGACTATGGTAGGATGCCCCTGTGGAGAATTTGGAGATTTTGTTGTAGCAGGTTTCTAGCTTGTTTAGATCGCATTGCCTTAGGTTGGCATATATTGGAGAGGCATAAAGTAGGGTGGAGATAAGGTGGGAATTTGCTATTGAAATCTTTGCTGCTTTGGTGAGAAGTTGCTTATTTCTGTATAATGCTCCTAGTTTTTTGTGGACTTTTTTTATGGTCATGGATATGTGAATGTCAAATTTTAGTTTATTGTCTATTTCCACTCCTGGCAATTTGGTGTGTTCAGTTGGGTATATAGTGGTGTTGCTTTTTGCTGGGATGTTAAAGTGAGAGCTGTTTTGTGTATGTTTGGTGGGTTGGAGGATGAGTAGTTTAGTTTTGTTTGGGGTGAGTATTAATTGGGCATCGGATAACCAAGTTTCAACAGAGGAAACGGCTTCCTGTGTGACTTTTTGCAGTTTGGGTAGGGACTGGGCTGAGCAGATGATGGTCGAGTCATCTGCGTATTGTATGAGTGTGTCATGTCTGGTGGCAGAGGCTAGATTATTGGTGAAAACAGAGAAGAGTAGGGGTCCAAGGATGGATCCTTGGGGAACCCCTATGGAGACAGGTAGTTGGGGAGATATGTAATTCTGCCATAAAACGGATTGTTGGCGGTCAGACAGGTAACTCTGAAACCAGTTGGTGACTGATTGAGAGAAGGATAGGTTATTGAGGACAGAGATAAGTTGTTTGTGTGGGACCATGTCAAATGCTTTAGATAGGCCTAGGAAAGTAGCAGAGGAGAGATAGCCATTGTTTTTATGCTGAAGGATAGTGTTAGTAAAGGAGAGTACGGCAGTGGTGGTGCTATGGTTTGGTTGGAAACCATGCTGAGTATTGGAAAGCAGGTTGTTAGTAAGGATCTTACTAACTATCTATTAACTATAACTAATTATCTTTACCTTGTTTTCCTTTCAGCTTTCTCCATTGAAACACTATTGCATAATCTCCATCGTATAACCCTTTCAACTCTTATCCTTTAAACTAGCACTAGTTTTCACTCTGTGAAGCTGATATTTTTCCTTGTAGACATTTGGCACTACACTTTGAATCTAATTTATAATCTCAGATCCTGCTGCAGCTCCTAACTCTTTTGTTGCTGGTTAGCTAATCCCTTGTACCCCAGCTGCTATCAAATTCATTTCTTTCTGCTTTCTCCACATTCAGTGATGCCATATGCCATTATCTCTTTTCTTTCTGCTTTGTCCACGTTCAGTTGTGTTGCATACTTCATAATCCACCTTCTTATCCCTGCATTCTCAGTAATCTTAATTGTGTGAGCATCCAAAAGCTGCCTATTTAACAACTGCTAGTTACTCTCACTGACTATTCACTCATCTTGTTGCTAGATCAACTTCTCTTGTTTAGGTTTATAGATAAGTAATAGGCTAGCTGCCTTGTAGGCCATTTCAAGCCTAGCCAATTTACATTCCAAAATAAGAATCAAACTCTGTCCCTTGTCTCTGTCATATAAACACCTTAACCATTATTCCCAACCCACAACCCCAAATTCATCTGGCTATGCATCTTAGGGAATGGGGACACTACCTCATGTGCACTTTAAGAGGGCTTGAACTCGTGACCCATCATTTACAAAATCAGCACTCTAGCCACTGCTAAATGGAGGCCTTCTCCTTCTTAACATCTCCTACTCTCTATAGTTTGTCTGTCCGTATTGTTCTATCCTAAAACTTCTTTTCCCAATCATGCACTATCTTCTTTTAATTTTACAATACTTCCTTACTGCACTACATAAAATGTCCTTATCTCCCCTTATCCCCTATAATACCTCAATTCCTCCTACTGCCACCCAGACTGATACTGCTCAAGTAATTATTCCCCACTAGGCATCCCACATTAATACTAAGTGGAGACATTCATCCCAGCCCAGGTCACCATACTTCTTCATTGTTTAAGAATTGCCTTAGTCAAAACAATACCAAATGCTTTACACAAAACTAATTAACATAAATATTCATAGCATATGCGATAAAATTACCACTTAACAAACTTAGATAGATACACACACAAACACACACACACACACACACACACACACACACACACACACACACACACACACACACACACACACACACAAACATGCAATCCTAACGTGCTCATTCTACCAGAAACACGATTCAACCCACAAATTATATCAAATGAAAAACCTCTGAATGCAGTATCCAGTGACATGTACAGTCAACAAAAAAGTGGAAGCATAGGGATACTTTACCATAACACCATGCAAATGTATTCATATTATAAACCTATCCCCACTTTCCCAAATACTGAAATCCTTGTCTCAGTACTCTATCAAAACAAAATAAAGGAAGTATGCAGTACACTATACATCTTTCCAGTCAATACTCAAAATAAAGTCATACTAAAAGACAGATGGGAGAGCAGATGGCTTAATGGTTAAGGTATTTGCCTCCCATACAAAAAGTACAAGGTTCGATCCTGAATTCTGATGCCTGTTTGGAGTTTGTGTGTTCTCCCTGTGCCTCTGAAAACCCATGTCTGAAAAACATCCTGAGTGTGTCCATCTCACACTCACCAATGAATGGAGCTGTGGGCAGCAGCTCAGACTCTACATGGTACCCTATAGGGGGAATTGTACAGACCAACCATTTTGGTCATCCCTACTGTGGTTGTGGGACGGAGTATATGTGCCCCTATTGGCCAGTGTGTGCCTGCCATAAAGCCCAGGCCATAAAGCCCAGCAGCCCTGGGCCAATAAGCTACTGGATGGCCAGTTTCTAGTTGCCCAGCCCGGGTTACCTGGGATAGATAGCTCTGTGGATATAAAACCAACCAACCAAACATGATCTCAGCCT
The DNA here is from genome assembly GCF_019279795.1 of Protopterus annectens. Classification (NCBI taxonomy): domain Eukaryota; kingdom Metazoa; phylum Chordata; order Ceratodontiformes; family Protopteridae; genus Protopterus; species Protopterus annectens. The sequence goes on along the minus strand of NC_056725.1, from coordinate 1,703,454,104 downwards.
ATGCCCCACGGCAGAGTTGTGATAGTGAGGAAATTCAGACAATAAAGCAGGACAACATGAATTGGTGGGCGACTTGGTGGGTGACTTGAATGCACATGAACAGGCTATGAGGACCACCTTGGTCCACATGGGTGGGGCAATAGGAGAAGCCATTCTAGACTTAGTCAACACATGGTTCAGAAAGAGATACTCTCACAAGATCACATTAGAGTAGCCCACTCAGGTAGACTTTCTCCTAGTAAGGAAGCACTGGGTAGGCAAAGTCATCCCCAGTGGGCCAACACTAGTTACCAGAATCATCTGCAAGCAAGGTCAACAGAGACCAGGCTGAAGACCTGGAAAGGGCTCTAGCACCCCAAGAAGAGGAGGAAATAGGTGGAAATAGGTGGAGTTGAAGAAAAGTGGCAGCTTCTTAAAAACAGCATGTGTTAGGACTTCAGAAAAGATATGTGGCTGAGCCAGATATGGAAGGTACATAAGGATGGAATTCAGAAGTCCAGAAAGTCATCAAAAGTGCAGGAAAAGTGGGAGATAGACAAGAAGAAGTTGCAATAGGGTATCGGAGGCACTGTACCAACTTCTGGAAATCAGTAAGTGGAAATCAGTAAGTGGCACAAAGAAACAACGAAACTATATCAGGTTGCAAGAAAAAAAGATAAAGAAGATAGTCAGATACCCTTCATAAGGGATGCCAGCAGCAACCTACTCACCAGTCCACAGGACATCTGTATTTCCAGCAGTGTCTGAAGAAAACCCCAGAGATACTGCCCCAGAAACAGCCTACTGGAGCTTTCCTGTGTCCTGACAGAGTGCTCTTCAAACTATCTGGAGATATACAGAGCTGAGTATATTTTTCTGGCACTTCAGAGTTGTGTACTGGTAATTGTTATTTGACTAATTTTATATCATTGCTGGCTGACTTCAGAGTTGTGCCCTGTTATTTTTGCTTCACTGTATAGTTTTTCAGATCTCTGCTGAAGGTGTTTTTCCCCCTCCCCCTATTTCTCTGTGTCTTAAGTTGGTATAACTGGTTTTATATCCTGTGTGTTATCTGACTATCTCAAGGATTACTTGCATAAAATTAGACCCTCTTAGTAAAAGTCTGCATATCATTGCTGGAGCCTTCCTGTGTCCTGACAGAGTGCTCTTCAAATTATCTGGAGATATACAGAGCTAAGTATATTTTTCTGGCACTTTAGAGTTGTGTACTGGTAATTGTTGTTTGACTAATTTTATATCATTGCTGGCTGACTTCAGAGATGTACACTGTTATTTTTGCTTCACTGTATAGTTTTTCAGATCTCTGCTGAAGGTGTTGGCTTTCCTATATCCACCCTCCCTATTCCTGTGTTGTTGTTTAAATTTGGAGGCTTTTGCAGTTGCCCGCCCCCAATGTAGATTTGATCTGGGACACTCCCTCCAGTCCCATCTCTTTACCTCATTCAACCTAATAGACTCCTGCACTTGTTTTTAGTCATTTTTAATTTAATTGCATTTTTAAACTGTTTGGTCTAACATTGCTACATACTCAAGTGTGCTAGCTTGCACTGCATTTGAATTGTTTTTACTGCTGTTTTAGCTACCCTTTTCTGTATATACATAAAATATATATATATATATATATATATATATATATATATATATATATATATATATATATATATATATATATACCTTTCCTGTATCTAGTGTAGTCCAGATTCAGATTTACCGTATCCAGGACTGTATGTAAGCTTCTGAGCCCCCCCAAGCTCTCTGTGTTGGAGGGAAGCCTTCTAGCATATCAGTGGGAGTGGTAAGTACTAGGTAACCTATCTACCACATAAGGAGTGGTTCTGGCCCAGAAATTGTAGTTATTGGCTGTTTGGGCAGTTTTACCATCTCTCTCAACTTTCTGATTTAAAAGCCCACATTTGCACTTGTTTCCCCCTTTTCCTGTAACTAGTTTAGTCCAAATACAGATTCTTAGTTTTAGCACTTGAATTTGCTTATTCGTGATCAGCACTTGTTCAGAACTTGTAAGCACTAAATAACCTACTAATTACTACAACACTCAACCTTCCTTATTACTTAGAGAAAACAGTTTTGGTACGTACTTTCCTCACTTGCTTAGAGAAAAACAGCTCTTGTACTCACTTTCCTCACTTATCTAGAGGAAAATATTTTTTTCTTCAGGCATGTCCAAGGGTCAGCTCCCAGTGTTCTCTCCTGTCTATCTGATGAATTTGGGCATCTTGGGGCAATGTAGAAATTGCCTCATGTACATAGACAACCCTCTCTTCCTATCACCCAACACTACAACCTGTGAGAGATGCACTTATCTAGCCAAACCTGTGAGAGATGCAGTTATCTAGCCAAACTGGAGGTAAAGCTCTCTCCAATCAAGAATGAACTTGACAGTCAGGAGGAGAAGGCAAACACCTGCACCACACCACACTCATCACATAGTCTCACTAAATGTACACCACCAAAATCCATACATAGAAACACAAAAACATTTGCGGAGGCTCTCAATAATAATCTGCTCAAGCAACAGTGACCTCCAAAGCAGAAATGAAAGCAACCTCCACCCCCCAACACAACCCAAATGACACAGAGCCCGCAGACTCCATGTGCCACTCAACCACAGCCAATAAGGCAAAACAATGTACCCAACACACTAGTCATAGGTGACTCTATAGTCAGGCACACCGATGTCCCACTCACCAGAGTAAACAAGGAGAAGTTATTGTCAGCTGCCTGTCAGGTGCCAGGATCCGCCACATAACCCACGCACTCAGGTCACTTCACAACAAGTACAAATATGACTCTGTCATTGTCCATGTTGGTGTGAACGACCTGAGACATACCTCCCTGCACTACATGAAAAGAGACATGGAAGAGCTCTCTGATCTTGTAGCACAGGCAGGTATGACCCTAGCCCTGAGTAGCATTCTACTATCCCCCAGAATGATGCCACAGTACAAGGACAAAATAATTGACTTCAACAATTGGCTAAGCTTCTGGTGCCATTCTAAAGGGATCCAGTATCTGTCTGCCTGGAATGGCATGGTCGACAGACCATGATGTTTTGTCAGAGATGGCCTGCACCTGTCACCCCTGGGATTCTGGATACTGGCTAAGGTTCTTGCCGCCCCTATAGTACCTTTTTTAGGCAAGGTTCAAATGACAAATTCACCACCGTAACAGGAACAGGCAAGCAAAAACTGAGGGTGATGCTACTGAATGCTAGAAGTCTAAATCTCAAAATGCACTCACTTGAGGCACTCTTTAAAATGGAGAACATCGATATCTGTGCAGTGACTGAGACCTGGTTCAAGGCTCCAGAGAGCATCCCTGCACTACCAGGCTATAACTCATACCACACTTTTCGGCCATGTAACCTGGTCCGGAACACCAAAGGCGGAGGTGTGTCCATATTCATTCAGGATATCCACACCTCCAGGCTAGTTGCTCAGCATAATGCAGCCGAGGTTATCCAAGTGCAACTAACTCTGGGCAAAACTGCAATCCAAATTGTAGCTTGCTACAGATCACCCACCATGCCCCAGGATTCCCACCCCTCTTTTCTTGATGTACTGGAAACTATTAGGGTTCAACCAAACACCCTAATAATGGACGATTTCAACTACCCCACCATTAACTTGGAAAACTACTCCATGTACCAACTCATACAATCAACGCTTTCTGAAATTCATAAACTCCAATGCCCTGGATCAACTTATCCACACCCCCACCAGGGACAACAATATCCTAGATCTATTCATTGCCAACATGCGTGACCGGTGTTCCACACCTGAAGTCAACGCCTCATTGGTCTGATCTGACCATAAGCTAATTGCCCTACATATCCACATCCTGCCCCCCATTAAGGAAACCATGGTAAAAATTTTCTCCAAAGCCAACTTCATGCTTCTTAAGGCAGAAATGGTGAACTTCATGACACCCATGCAGATGGACAATACAGTTACGACTACTGAATCCTACACAATTGCACTTTATAAGCACTTACATGAGTGCATGGATCATGCTATCCCAAACAGAACCAAAATGTTATTCTCCAAAAAAAGATAGCCAATCTGGTGGTCCCCTGCCATAAACAAACTCTACAACAAAAGGAAGAAACTGTTGCAAAAGAGAGTAAAATCCCAATGAGTGGAGGAGCTCCCTGGTCAGCCTCAGTAAGAAGCTGTGATCCCTGATAAAATCCTCCAAAGCTAGTTACAAAAACAAAATTGCCACTGATTCTAAAGGCAACCACAAAGCATTCTATAGCTATGTCAAGGATCTCAATGGCAACACTCAGATCTGCTCTGAGTTACAGCACAATGGCACTAAATATACAGACCCAACTGATATTGCCAACATCCTGGCAGATAGGTTCAGTGCTAACTTTACCCCCCTCTCACCCCTTAAAGAGCCCATCTCTGTACTGGAAGAATGCAAAGTTCCTGTAATCACGGCTGCACAGGTAAAAACCACACTCTCCAAAGCCAAGAACACAGCATCCATGGGACAAGACAACATCCCAGGCTGTGTTCTACACGAACTACTGAACGAACTGACACCCCACCTAAGTACCATGTTCAATCATAACCTCACCTCAGTCTTTGTGCCTACTGAATGGCGCACAGCGACAGTTATCCCATTCCATGGGGGGGAGCCACCATGGACCCCGGCAACTACCGCCTCATTAGCCTGATGAGCCTGGTCTGCAAGGCCATGGAACGTATCATCATGGAACTTATAAACAAAGACATTGGTAATCTCCAAACTCTGGACCCCACCCAGTTTGGGTTTGTAAAAGGCAGATCATGTCTCTTAAACCTGATAGACTTCTTTGAAGCAGTCAGCAAAGCTGTAGACAAAGGTATGGTGGTTCACACAGCCTACCTAGATCTTGCCAAGGCTTTCGACACCATACCCCACTCTGGAATTATAGATAAACTCACTAAACTAGGTATAAATCCCTATGTCACAAGATGGGTTGCCAACTGGCTCACTGACAGAACCCACACTGTTAAAGTAGCAGACTCCAAATCTGACTTCAGACCAGTGACAAATGGAGTACCACAGGGTTCAGTCCTGGGTACTCTCCTGTTTGGTATCTACTTCTCTGAAGTACAGTCTAGCACAGAAGGTCTTTGGCTAACGAAGTTCGCAGATGACTGCAAACTAGGACCCATAATTGAAAAGCTAGGAGCCATAATCGAAACTCCTAACGATGTGGACATCCTACAAAAGGGCCTCACTGGGACAGATGCCTGGTGTCAAAGCCACGGTCTCAAGCTCAATGTCAAAAAGTGCATTGCCATCCTCTTTGGTAAAAACTGTGTACCCATGAACTACAACATAGGCGGTAGCATACTTAACACTGAAAGTGTGATAAGAGACCTTGTGACACAGGTGGACAGTAGTCTCTCCTTTGATAATCACATCACCACAGTAGTCAGGAAATCCTTCTATGTGGCACACCTCATCACAAAAGGTTTCTCATCCAGAAAAAAAGAGGTCATTGTTCCCCTCTACTCATCACTCTTTAGACCCATTATAGAGTACAACACCCCTTTTGGTATGTACCTCACAAGACATCTACAGCAACTGGAAAGGCCGCAGAAATACCTCACAAAGAGGATTACCAGCCTCAAACAGATGCCCTACGCAGACTGTCTCACAAAACTCCAGCTTTACTCCATCGCATATCGCCTACTCAGAGGTGATCTCTGCCTAACATACAAAGCTATGTTAAACCCAGAGCTGTTGGACATGATCCACTTAAAGAAATCCCAATCCCTCCGAGCTACACGCTCTAGGGACCTAAACTTTGTCACCACAATAAACAGAACATAATGAAACATACACTGGTGAACTCACCACGAGAGGTCTATAATTCAGGAACAAATAGCACTAACTCCACTTGAAAATATGAAAATGCTTTATTCCAGACAACAGAACAAGATGAGCGTTTCACAACAACGTACGCTTCTTCAGATCTAATTCAAGTTAAAATCACCTTGTTTAAATACACTTCGAATCAATTAATTAAGGTAGTTAAATTCATCAATTAAATAATTAAACATTGAATCACCAGATTCCTAACTAAAAATCTGTAATGTCAGCTTTGCTTAATTAATATACGACAGATCAAGAAATATATCCATTCTTATTTTACAAGACCTCTATATTGACTAAAATACAATAATAAGTCAATAAAATATATGAAAAATGAAAAAATGTTAAAATCTATGAGCATGTAAAATATATCCTGACTATGATAGCAGGAAAACATTCAATATATAAAATATATACTCTGAACAATAAAATAAATTATACCATGACCGCCGAAAAACGTGCACGCTGATTGGCCAGCGTGCCTGTTGTAAATCGAGTTATACTAATGGAAAAAGGTCCGCCGGACTTTTTCCATTAGTATAACACTTTTAAAACACTGTCTCGCTATGTTAAATGGGTTTAACAACGCGCGGAGATCTCCGCTGCTTATTTTAAAGCTGTCTCCATGTTAAACCCATTTGGAGAAAGCAAGATCTCCGTTGCTTTTTAGTGTTCATATGTTAAATGAGTTTAACATAGCAAGACAGTTTAAAATAAGCAACGGACATCTCCGTTGCTTATTTTAACTGTCTCGCATGTTAAACTCATTTAACATAGCGAAACACTAAAAAGCAACGGAGACCTTGCTTTCTGATGTACTGCTGCGCAGTACATCAGAACTGCCGCGGATGCCAGACATCTGCGGAAGGGCAGTAAACAGGCATTATATATGCCATTATTTAAGAAAAGTAATAGTTTCTTTTCTTAAATAATGTCATGATAATAGCAATAACTCACTTCTGGGTGTGGGTAATGCTATATTTACCCATGGTTGGCTTTGTTTGGTCCCCTCGGCGCCGGACCAAACCACGCCAACCGTGGGTAAATTTAGCATTACCCACACCCAGGCGTGGGTTATTGCTATAATAATCTACATCATGAGAAAATATATATATACACATATGAACAGGTGAGTGTATATTGATTGTGTATTTGCAGAATAACACATAAATCAAAATATTTCATCTTCTAGACTTAAGGACAGGTTTAAGGGAAATATATTGGTTAATACCGGGGGGTTGATGAGCCCTAAGCTTGAGTATCCATTCTAGCTCTATGTTTTCAAGTAGATTCATATGATCACCTCCTCTCTCATTATAAGTTACAACCTGTAGTACCCTAAACCTGAATGTGTGATTCCCATGGGCGATGATATGCTTCGCTAAAGCGTTCAGTTCTTTCTTATGTTTCATATCATATACATGATTATAGATCCTGTTTTTCAGTTTCCTTTTGGTTAACCCTACATAAAAAGCCGGGCAGATCTCACAAGTAGCTAGGTATATAAGACTCTCAGTATCACAGGTGGCATAAAACTTAGGGGTAAAGGTATAATTCAAAGATGGATGAATAAAAATAAACAGAACATGCCGGAGGGATAGATGCCTGTCCCAGAGACTTCCCATACTCTGGAATAAACTACATATCTATATCAAACAAAGCTCATCATTAGCACTCTTCAAGAAAAATCTTGACGATTGGATGGGAAATAGGAAATTCTCCCCGGGGATCACCTCTGTGGCTCTGCTCGACAGTGGCACAGGAAAATAATTTTCTTGGGTGGCAAAAGCCAGGGTACCTTTTTGGCTGGGCTTGTATAGGCCTAGTACCTACCTATGAACCTATGAACCTATGAAGAAGAGTAGCCCACCTTAGAAGAAATAAGAACATCACTAAGGAAGATGAAGTCAGGGAAAGCAGCAAGCACAGATGAGGTCACAGCAGATATGATAAAGATGCTGGGTAAGATAGGAGAGAAATGGCCCCTGAGGGTACTAATAGCAGTTTGGAAAGGCATATCCCAGATGAGTGGAAAATAAGCATATGCCAGTGTACAAGAACAAAGGGGGCATCCACAATTGTGGGCGGTACAGAAGCATCAAACTCCTACCACATTGCATGAAAGTTCTGGACAGGGTGATTGATAAATGGATACACTGAGTAGTAGAATATAAGATGGATTGATAAACGGATATGCAGAGTAGTAGAATGTAAGATGGGAGATGAGCATTTTGGGCACATGTATAGAAAAGCAGAAGACATTCTCATGTAAGAGATTTGGGACAGACAAGAAGAAGGTAAGAGGAAGGTAAGAGGAAGCTAGGACGTCCAGCAAAGAGATGGATGGATTGTGTGAAAGAAGATCTGTGACAGTCAGGCATGAGTGTTGAAGAAGGCAGGAGTGTGGCACTGAATCGAGAGAGCTGGCGACAGTCAACACGACACCCCAACCCCATGTGGAAGAAATGAGAAAAGGGGGTCTGTTGATGATGATGATGATAATGATGATGACTAAAAGACATGCTCTCTTGGAATTCCCAAACATACTACTTGAAACAATTATCCTAAGAGATGTAAATATTAACTGTCCAATGTCCTTTCAGTCTATTGACCACAACCATATACTTCTATTTAACTTTATCTAGTTCATAGGTTCATAGGTAGGTACTAGGCTATCTGCCTGAGGGCATTTATAAGACTAGCCAGAGTGTGTCGGCTTTCGCCACCCCATTGATTAATTAACCGATCCTCTGTCAAGCAGAGCCAATGAAGTGATCCCAGGGGTGTATTTTCTGTTACCCATCCACTCGTCAAGGTTTCTCTTGAAGAGTGTTAGTGAGGGGGTCTGCCTGATGTAATTTGGAATTTTGTTCCAAAGCATGGAAAGTCTCTGTGACAGGAATTTATCCCTCCACCATGTTCTATTTATTGTTGTGGTGAGGTTTAGCTCACTAGAGCATGTGGCTTGTAGTGACTTGGATTTCTTTAGGTGGAGCATGTCCATCAATTCTGAGTTGGACATGGCTTTGTAAGTCAGACAAAGATCACCTCTGAGTAAGCGATATGCCACTGAGTACAGCCAGAGTTTTTTCAGTCTGACTGCATAAGACATATGTTTGAGGCCAGTAATCCTCTTGGTGAGGTACTTTTGTGGTCTTTCCAGCTGTTGGAAGTGTCTTGTGAGGTACATCCCAAATGGGGCATTGTACTCTATGATGGGTCTAATGAGTGATGAGTAGAGCGGCACTATAACTTCTTTATTTTTAGATGTGAACCCTTTAGTAATTAGATGGGACACATAGAAGGATTTCCTAACTACTTTGGCAATATGATTGTCAAAGGAAAGATTACTATCTACCTGGGTCCCCAGATGTCTTATTACCTCTTCTGTATTAACGGGGCTGCCACCTATGTGGTAATTTGTGGGTGTTTTGTTTTTCCCAAATGGGATGACTATGCATTTTTTGGCATTTAGCTTAAGGCCATGACTTTGACACTAGGTATCCATCTCAGTAAGGCCCTTTTGGAGGATGTCCGTGTCAGCCAGAGAGTCAGTTATGGCTCCCAGTTTGCAGTCATCGGCAAACTTGGTTAGCCATAGTCCTCCTGTGTTTACCTGTACTTCTGAGAAGTATATGCCGAACAGTAGGACTGAACCTTGCGGGACACCACTTGTGACTGGTTTAGAGTTGGACCTGGAGCCCACTATTCTTACCATGTGAGTTCTGTCTGTAAGCCAGTTGGCAACCCATCTTGTGATGTAGGGATTTATGTTCAGGCTGGTGAGTTTTTCTGTAATACCCCAATGGGGAATGGTGTTGAAAGCCTTGGCGAGGTCAAGGTAGGCTGTATGAGCCATCTTTCTCTCGTCTATGGTCTTGGTGACTGTCTCGAAGAAGTTAATCAGGTTTAGTAGGCATGATCTGCCCTTAACAAAGCCGAACTAGGTCGGGTCAAGTGTTTGGAGGTTCCCAATGGCTTTGTTAATGAGTTCCATGATGATGCGCTCCATAGCCTTGCAGACCAAGCTAGTCAGGCTTATGGGGCGATAGTTACCAGGGTCAATTGTGGCCCCTCCTTTGTGGAGAGGAATAACCGTTGCTGTGCGCCATTCTATGGGCATGTAGCCTGTGGAGAGGATGAGGTTGAACAGTGTGTTTAGGTGGGGGGTTAGTTCCTTCTGTAGTTCATGCAAGATGCAGCCTGGGACACCATCTGGTCCCATTGACCCTGTGTTTTTGGCTTTTGAAAGGGCTGTTTTCACCTCTGTGTCTGTGATTTTTGGGAGACTACACTTTTCCTGTATTGTTGTGGGCCTTTTTGGAGGTGAGAGGGGGGTGAAGTTTGCACTGAATCTATCTGACAGGATGTTGGCAGTATCAGTAGGTTCAGTATATTTTGTGCTATTTTGGACTAGTTCAGTGCATATCTGTGAGTTGCCACTTAGATTCTTAACATAGCTAAAAAAGGCTTTGTGGTTATCTTTTGAATCCGTGGCTATTTTTCTTTTGAAGTTAGCCTTCGATGATTTCATGAGCGACCTTAGTTTCTTACTGATACTGATTAGGGATGTCTTTCCCTCTTGGGATTTGCTTTTTTTCTGAACTAGTTTCCTCCTACTATTGTATAGCCTGTTTTTTGCAGGGGTCCACCAAACTGGTTTTCTTCTCTTAGAGGAGTGAGTCTTGGTTTTGCTAGGGATAGCACAATCCATGCATCCTTGTAGGTGCTCATAGAGTGCATTTGTAAAGGTTTCTGCATCTTGGCCAGCATTATCCTTTAGTGTGGGGACTGTGAAACTTAACACATCTGTCTTAAGTAAGGTGAAGTTTGCTTTAGAAAAGTCTTTTACTGTGGTTTCCTTAGTTGGGGGTGGTGGTGGGGTGTGGACATCCAGAGTGATTAGTTTATGGTCTGATCTAACCAGTGATGGGTTGACCTCCAGTGTGGAACACCTGTCGCCCATGTTGGTGATGACCAGGTCCAATATGTTTTCACCTCTGGTAGGGGAGTTTACCAGCTGATCCAGGGCATTTGAGTTGATGAATTCCAGGAAGCGCTGGGCCTGGGAATTTGTACTTGAGTAGTTTTCCCAGTGAATGGCAGGGTAATTGAAATCGTCCAATATCAGGATGTTCAGTAGAACTTTCATGTTTTCCAGTGTCTACAGAAAGGTGGAGTGATGGTCCCAGGTCATGGAGGGTGATCTGTAGCAGGCCATAATTTGCATTGCAGATTTGCCCAATGTTAGTTGCAAATGGATGATCTCAGAGGTATCATGCTGTGCCACTAACCTGGAGGTGTAGGTATCCTTGATGAATATGGATACACCCCCCTCCTTTTGTGTTTCGGTCCGTGTTCTGTGGCCGAAACGTGTGGTATGAGTTGTAGCCCAGTAGTGCTGGGGTGCTCTCTGGAGCCTTGTTTCAGTTACTGCACAGATGCCGATGCTCTCCATACTGAGGAGTGCTTCGAGCGCATGCATTTTGAGATTTAAACTCCTGGCGTTGAGTAGCATAACCCTCAGTTTTTTGTTAATTGTGCTGTTTAAAGAGGTGGGTTTGACATTTGAGCCTTGCCTAAAAAAGGCACTATGGGGGCAGCAAGAGCCTTGGCCAGTTTTTGAAAGCCTAGGGGTGACAGGTGCAAGCCATCTCCTGTGAAGCAATGCAGTTTGTCCAGCATGTCGTCTCAGGCTGAGAGACACTGGATCCCCTTTGAATGATACCAGAAGTTTAGCCAATTGTTGAAATTGATCATTTTTTCTTTATACTGAGGTATCATTCTTGGTGAGGGCAGGATGCTACTCAGGGTCAGGGTCACACCAGCCTGCGCTACATGATCAGAGAGCTCTTCCATCTCTCTTTTCATGTAGTCCAGGGAGGTACTTCTCAGGTCATTCACACCAACATAAACAATGACAGAGTCATATTTGTATTTGTTCTGGAGTGACCTGAGTGCTTGTGTTATGTGGCGGATTCTGGCTCCCAACAGGCAGCTAACAATAACATTCTGCTTATCCAGCCTAGTGAGTGGGACGTCAGTGTGCCTGACTATAGAGTTACCTATTACTAGTGTGTTAGGTATGTTATTTTGCCTTAAGGGCTGTGATTGTGCAGCACACTGATTTTGTGTTTTATGTGATGTCTGGTTTGTGACGGGAAGTGCAGGTTGTTTGGGTGTCTGCTTTGGAGGTCTTTGATGCTTTTGCAGGTTTTTATTTAGAGCCTCCGAGTATGATTTTGTGTATTTATGTGTATTTTTTGCCAGTGCTGTTTTAGTAGGTTTGTGTGCGGCTGGAGGTGTGGTGCAAGTGTTAACCTTCTCCTCTTGACTGTCTGTTCCAGTCTTGGGTGGAGACAGCTTAGCTTCCAGTTTGGCTGTAAAATTGCATCTCTCACATATGTTAGTGTTTTGTGGTAGGAGGAGAGGGTTGTCTGTGTACATGAGGCAGTTGTAACATTGCCTCAGAATAGCCAGATTCATCAGCTGGACTGGAGAGTGCACCTGAAGCTACCCTTTGGTCATGCCTGAATAGTAGGGTGAGCTGCTTAGTCACTTGGTTGGTGAGGGGTGAATAAAGAGCCTTGCCCTGCTGGGCAATCAGTGTCAGGGTATATTAGTGCTTGCTATTAGGTCTGAGCAAGTGCTGGGCTGTAAGATGCTTTATATATATATATATATATATATATATATATATATATATATATATAAATATATATATATATATATATATATATATGCTATAGTTTATTCACACCTATATAGTAAGCCATCCACCACTCCCTCCACCCTAGACTGGATTCTTACTACAGATTCTAACAACATACTGCAGTATATACTGTACTAACCAATGCTTTTAGAACTCACCACCAAAATGTATGAAATTTGTAATGTTCTGAAACAGTGCAAATCCATGACATAGACCACAGAAATCTCTCCAGGTTTAACCCTGATTCTTTACTTGTATCACTTCACGTTTAATAATGAAACATCTTAAAACAATATGCGCTAGCTGACACAATTAAGAACTTCAACAATACCATGTTAAATATACTAAAATACCATGCTTCCATTAGGGAAAGAAAGTGTCAAGTCTTTCCCAGCCCCATGGCTCACCTTAACTAGCAAACAGCTAATAAAATAGAGAAATAAGGCATGCCAACCTGGTAAACCAATACACTTCCTGAATATTTAAAACCAGCTGCTGATCTTATAGCTTACCCTGTATCTATTCTAATTAACAGTTCTCTACAGCACATTTGCACACTGTTTGGTGACAGTCTTACATTCTTCTGCTGCTCAAGGCTGTTACTTATAATGGCATTACTAACTTCAGACCCATATCCATATGATCTCAGCTCTTAGAGATACTGCGGAAATGATAATTGGGATAACTGCAATAGAGGGACAGAAAATAGACAACAGGGGGCTGGAATTTATGGGAGAAAACTGGCAAACGGACCAGATAAATAAGACACGCTGGGATGATAGATTCATATCCCAAAGTATTCCTCAGTTCTGAAACAAACTTTTGCTACATGTCAAGCAGAGTAGCACCCTTGTCAACTTCAAGGTCAGCCTAGATAGTCGGACGGGCAGCATCAAATTCTCCCATGGTATGTCGTGCCTCCTCAAACTTAGAGGTCAGTTTTGAATACGTTTTTTTTTTGCTAGCCTTGTAGTGGTCTGCAGGCTGAGTGCCTCATTCTTCCCTATGAACTTATAAACCTAAGGTATTGTGAGCATATAACAAGAAAAGGCAAATTAATACAGTAAGATGAGGTCAAGAAGAAGTTTGGACTGCAGGTTAGAGACTCCCATCCCTATCAGGGATTGATATCAGAGAACAGAAAAAGAGAAATGGATAACAGCATCCTAAGTAAAAGACCTATTCCAGTAGAGTTTTTAGTTGAAGCTAGAATGAAAGGTGTTTTAAAAAAGGAATAATTAGTGGGGAATATAAAATATTGCACAATAACTATAAGAATCAATCAGTGCAGGTTAAAGTGAATTGGGAAGAGAGACAAGAAAACCAATTTATAAGGGAACAATAGGAAGACATATGTATGGCTCCAAGTATGCAACAGTCCAGAAGGTTAAGGATTTTTGCTTGTAAGTGTTTGCATAGGTATTTTTATACCCCGAGTAGACATAAAATATTTTTTTCCTCAGGTAGATAGCAAATAGTGAAGATGTGATGGGGAAGAAAGAGGTAAGAGAGAAAGTGTTTTTTGAGAGTGAAATGAGTTGGCAGATTTTCAAAATTCCCCGCAGAATACTTTGTCAGAAATATTTTGGGAACAAATAGGTGTGTGTAACTAAGAAATTATTTTTTGAGCTGGGAAAGAGGATCTGAATTATCTAGTCATAGTAAGTCTTTATAAAGTTTAATTTGATTGGCCACCAAAAAAGCAATTACTAAAATAGGGAAATTAAAATCTAAACCAACTATATTTGACATGCTGAAAAGAGATAAAAATAAGCTGAAACTAGATCTTTAGAAAAGGGAAGGTGCAAAATGCATATAAATAAATGGAATTTGTTGTAACAATACATGCAAAATAATGTTCAGGAGGAGGAGTGAGACTGAAGGCAATGCAGGAATTGAGCACTTTATATATTGTCACACTAAATGAGAGTTATTATAAAGAAAGAAATCATATGTAAATATGCAATGTTTGTAAATGAAAACTTGTTAATATGGTTTGTCTTCTTTTCTATTAATGTATATGTGCCTATGCCTTAATGATGACTTAATAAAGGTGCTTAAAAAACACACTAGAGAAATGCATCCACTTGCAACTACTAAAGTACCTGCTGAACCATAATCTCCCCTCTCCCTGTCCCAAAATAGTTTTCATTTCCACAGTTCAGATCCTGCTGTCCTATCCTTCTTTAATACTATCCCTAAACTCAGAAACAGCGATCTTCTGGTATCAACAATTTTCTTGGACTTATCAAAGATTTAGATACATCCTAAACTTCTGAACAGAATCTCCCAAATAGGCCTATAAAACAAAATATGTTAAATGATTTGTTAAAAAGTTTGTTTAAATGGTTTAAATGTTTTGAATGATATCCTCTTCCTGGAATACAGAGAATTAAGTGGCAAGCAGCCCTTTCTTTTCCACCAATTCCAGTAGGTTTCCCACAAGAATCAGTTCTCCATCCTCTGCTCTTCGATGTATTTATCAGTAACACCTGCACTAATCCGCTCTTCTCAAATCCATTATGCTGATGATTCCAAATCATCTGCTCTGCATCTTCTACTCTTTAACTCTAAGAAGTTGTGCACTAAGCCTTTACAGACATCAAAACTTGACTAAATAATTCCAATCTTGTCATAAACGCAAACAAAACCAAACATGTTATTTGCCACAAAATCACTCTCAAGCCACCCACATCTTTTCACACTGAAATCATTTAACTGCATGTCCATTGAAATTCTGCACAATGCCAAACTACTTGAATTCATTATAGATGATCAACTAAAATTTGACATACATATCTAACAAGGGTCCAAAAAATTGTATCAGAAATTCAGATCACACAGAAAACGACAGCCTCAGCTTATCTCCTCTCCTCTTTATTTTATGCCTCCTGTATCCTCACTAATATGAAATCAACCCAGCTTGCTAGAGTAGAATAGAACAATTATACAACAAAACAACTAAATTCACCTCCAATCTACCCAATAAAACTCACCACTGCATCACTCTTAAGAAACTGAAATGGTTCGGTTTTCCCAACCTCCTAAAATGTAAGCAAATGAAAATAGTAAATTAAATTTTATATTTTCCCAATTTCTACTCCCACTCACCTCCCTGATTACACTATAGGCTATCATATGCTTTATGTTCTTCAGAGAAACACCTTGCTCCAATAAAAAAAAAAATAAAAAATCAGAAAACTCCTATGGTGACGTCTCTACAGTAACTATGTGACAAAGATATGAAATACCATGCCCTCTTCACTTCGCTACCAAGAGAATTTTGCACACTTTAAATACAATAAATAATGAAAGTAGGCACTTAGGAAGGACTGCCCAACACACAACCGAGTAAAATCAACCCTTAATGTTCAAAAGCTGATGCGTGCATCTACTTTTGGACATTAAAGCTTGATTTCACTCGGTCGTGTGTTGGGCAGTCCTTCCTAAGTGGCTACTTTCATTGTTTTTTGGTTTTGCTTCTTTTGGGCACTTTCTCCTCATTTTGTTTTTTTTTTTTTTTTTTGGGTTATTGGTGCCACTTTAAACACAATCTAAAATCCCACCTAAACAGCTCTTTGCAATGCTATTGCTCAGGACCAACAGAATAAAATCATCATCCCTATAGTTTCCGTACCCATTTTAATTTCCCTTGTCAGACAAATATCTTTGACTAACTTTGACTTACCTTCACGACAACTAAGTCCTCCCTGACCCTTACAGCACCTTATTCGCCAAACTAATTCTGTTCCTACACTTACACATCTGCCATCTACTCAAATCCTTGTTTTTTTTCTTTTCCTTGTTCTTGAATTTTCTCCTCATCCACACACAAGCCACCCAAAGTCCCCACTGATTTCTCTCCTAATAAGCAATTGAAACTGATAGCTGTACACACTAATTAGACTCATTCATAGACCTCACAGCAGTTTTAAACTACCAGTTCTATTATCTCCTTATATAGCTGCCCTATTCATAATATACTTTACTTTTTAGTGTTCTTATTTCCATCTTTCTTCCACTATCCTTTCATACCTACTCCTTATAGTGTATCACTATTACGTCTTATTTCTTCTCATAAGTATACTTTCACCCCTTTAATTCTCCCTGCAATCATTATGTTCATCTCAACTGCCTCAATTTTCCCTATCTATATAAATCGCATCATTGTAGTCTCTTTGTAAAATTTAAATTTGTTAATTTCAGCTGTTTTCTCTCGAATCTCCCTCCTTCATAAATTATATCCTTCTAAAGTATTTGCACAATGTTTTCTGTTATATTGGCTGTAACATTCCATTGTTCTGATTAAAATGTAGCCCTTGCCCTGGTACAGTGGGTGTCTAATATTTTGTATGTTTACATTTATGCAAGTGCATTTGCCGTCCCTCCATTACAATTTGTATATTGCCCTGAAGCTTTTCTCCCTAGGGGTTCACTAAAGAGGGACTTTTTGAGCCGAGTCAGACCTTCCTGGCAATCAAATGGAAAACAAATTAATAAATAATAAACAAATGGTACAATATGTACATATATAGTAGTTACTAATTTATTGTAACCAATCTCTGCTGAGTTTCTAATTAATATAGCAGTTTATTTGAGTCCTGGCAGGGAGTTTATTGATGCATTCTGCTTTTTCCCTTCTTTGGGTGATTACTTCAATCCTGTGCTGGAAGGACGAAAGTGTTCCATTCTTAAATTCTGTATGAACTCTATACTAAGCTTTGGTCATGAGTTATTAAAAGTTCAGTGTGGACCAATCTACTTTCTTAATAAAAAAACTTAATAAAAATAGCTGATAAGTAAGTAAATTAAATATACATGAAAGCATAAACATAAATAGAAATATAAATTTATAGTTGGACTTCCTTGGTTCCCATTGGTCTGTTTGTGGGTGAATCACTTGTGTATGAGGGACCAGGGACAGATGATATCTCAGAACCTTGTTTAGCTTTCAGCTGCATTAATAGTATAATTGTTGAAATTAGAACTGCAATCTGGAGGGGCTGGGCTCAAATCCTAGTTGAAGGAAATACTTCTTTAGTGTTGTTGCTTGGCTCTGACAAAATCCTGTGCTTCCATAAGTGTCTTTAACTGATGTAGCAGTTTATATGAATCTTGTTTATGGAAGATTGTTAGTACACTCTTTCTTCTCCTCTCTTTGTCACGTTTAACTACATTACATCTATCATTCACTGATACAGAAAGGCAGGCCAACCAACTGAGTGCACCAGAAGAACCTATCCTCTGTATGGAACTCTAGGACAGGGAGCAGCTTCTAGCTTAACATGGTCCTTTTTAAAGTTTGGGATGAATAAAGGATCTGTTATAAATAAGAATTATAGTGTCACTGAGAATGGGATAGATGTGTTTACACTGTTAGCCATGTAAGCACCAGTATTTGTCATATTTGTCATATTTTGATGGAGTAAATATGCTTATTTTATATATCCAAAATTAGCATTTTTCCATCTACTGAAGCATAATATGTTTTGTTTATAATGGGAACAGTTGCATACTGTGTTGGGACAGATGTTCATTGTAATGGATAGTTGATGGCTATTGATCCATGCCTGTGTAAAGGGTTGTAAGGCCACAAAGAAAACACAATGCAGGCATGTCTGAAGGTAATTAATATGGTGATAGAACAGTAGCTTGTTATACAACACTGCAATAGTGGTCTATTCCTGTACTACAAAGGAAAATATTGCACCTTCTTCTTCTATTCCTTGTTGTTTTTTTCAAGCACTGTATATATAGCCTGAGAAACATGAATGACGCTATGCTAAAGGTATATGCTTAATGCTGGTTCAGTAGCATTTCCTTCTGATTTTCTGTTTTACAGTAATGCTGTTCAGTTCATTCTGCCTTGCTCCGTTATTATTCATATAATATATGTATAAATTGTCTCCATCTTTGCTATCATTTAAAATCATAATTAAATTTCATATCAGTGTCCATGTTTTTCCTTTCAGAGTACACAGTTGCATCCCATAAGACCTAATCCTATCTGCAGAAATACACAAAGCTATCACTTTACAAATGCAGCATTTTGTTATGTTCCAGTTTATTTTAATTACTTTAGCTGTTTGTGTACGTATGGTTTTAGATCTCATTTGTAACAAAATTATCTAGACCTGTCACTTCGTTTTCAGCTCTGCATCCATAAAAGGGAATCCATCATTGTGAACCTTATTAGCACAATAATTTCTTCCTTTTCATCTTATCATTTTGTCTGTAGTAAGATCCTAGCTCATCATTAATCAGTTTAGCTGTGACCTCCTGCAGAGATTAACAACTTCAGTGTACTTTAATAACTGCACATTTCTGTTCCAATGATATTTTAATGCTGATCAAAGATGTATTCAAGTTTAATGTCTGTTTTTTTTTTCCCTGCTTATATGTATAAAAACTTTAAACAACTTTATAATGTTAAGGTTGGTACATTTACTACTGTCATAAAAACTGAATCCTTAATATTTTGTGTTATTTGTAAACATGCAGATGCCTAAGGCATTCTGTGTCAGGGTATGCATTCTGATTCTTTGTGATTTTACTTGACTCTCGATTTTAGTCTTTTAGACTTTTTCTTGTTTTAATTTAATTTTATTTTAAATAGCAGATCTGATTTTATTGTTTCAATGTAACAATATATTAAATTTTCATTTGCAGTGTCATTGTGTATCCATTTCTCTGCTTCAGACATAATTATTCCTAATAACTTAGTTGCCGGTGATTTCCATCCTTTGTTGCTACCATAACAAGTACAATGTATGGAACTTGAAAATAGTGTGGCAGGAGTATTGACAATGGTGCTTTAATGACAATATGAACCATTGTATGGAGGCATGTGCATAGAATCATATATAAAGGGATTACTGCTTATTTATGCCCTCTTAATTCTTTTTTCACAGGTTGGAGTCATGTTACATGAATCCTAATATGTGAAAGTGACATTTATTTATTTGATAGCCAATTATTAATCCAAGAACTAAACCTGATGGCAAACAATTGTGTGTGTGTGTGTGTGCATACATGTGTATGTATATGTATATGTATATACAGTAAATGCATACGTATATCAATGTCTATATCTACATCTATGTATATAGACGTACGCACATACACAGATAGAATATGCTACTGTACTCCATTTGTAAGACATTAGTGTTTCCCTGTCAGGAAGTCACAGAACACATATGTGTTTCATGTAATGCATTCACATTTCATTCTTACATTTACAGTATTATTTAGCTGAGCTCCTATAACTATGATATCAGTTGACCTTGTTTACATAGTCATTTTGGTAGACAAGTCAGACAAAAGATAAAACACGATCTGTAGAATTTACTGGAAATTTTGGACTTAGGGGACTGCTGGACAGAATATTGTGGAAAGCACTAAGCAGACTTAGGGAATTGTGGAGTACATTCTGCAAATCAGTACTGCAAAAAGATAGCTACAGGCTGGAATTAATAGAAAAATTGGGCACTATGCAAGGAGTATTGTGTAGCTGTTGCTATCATGTAGGATGCTACCAAGCCACAGACTATATAACTGCACATCAACAAAACAGCTTACGCAGAACATTATACAATGCATGTAAATGAAGTACTTAAAGGGGTAATGCTCATGCAACCACATGCATAACAACATACAATAAACCAAATTAAAAAAGTCAGGGTTCATAGACATCCGGAAAATTTTGAATAGCCTGCTTGGGCACATCACTATAAGGGTAAGGCTTGCAGAATGCTGTCTGTGCAGCAGTTAGCAGACATGTTCAGAGCTGCAGTAGTCAGTGCTGAGCAGCAATATTGTGTCCTCACCACCATCTGTGTTGAATGGGGTAAATGTCTCATAGACACAGGGATCATCAGAATTATAAGCAACACCTGACTTACAGTGCCCTCAAGATGACCAGATAATGAAGCACCTTTACATGGACCAGGATATCATCCAGATCTTGAACCTACTTTACCCACATGCTAAATCTCAGGGAATGCATGGTTTTCATATAATTCTGGACAGTAGGGCATATGTAACTTTTACTGTCCTAGCTATAGGGACCATTCAGTAACCAATTAAGGACATGTAGGATATTTCTCAGGGTTCTGCCTCAAGGGTACTCAAAATTTCCTCAGTGATATGCAGCCACATGTTAGTAAGTTTATATAGATACAAAGGGCTGAAAATGAGACAGCCAGCACTATGTGTGGCTTTTACAACATTGTCTACTTTTCCTGAGGAATTGAGTGCCATAAACTGCACCTAAGTGGTCATAAAGGCCCCCACTCCAGGTCCACAACCTCAAGGGGACACCACTGGGAAAGGATACCATTCCTCAACAGCCAGGTAGGCTGAAATGCACAAGGGTCATAACCAATGTGTGCATCATCCTAGTAGTTGTCATGATTTCCACATTAGTCATACATTGAGTATGTATGTTCATTCCTATTCTAGTGATTTGCCACAGGATCATCTTATTGGTATGGCCTGATATGACTTAGTGTGTAGAATAAATATTGCCACAGGCACACAATATGCATGTAGCTAATGCCCCCACCCCCAAAAAAAATAAAATAAATATATATATATATATATATATATATATATATATATATATATATATATATATATACACAATCTTGTTATGTTGTGTTATACAGGTGGAAGTGGCTACTGCGTTGAACTCTGGCTCATAACCCCCATGTGCAACCCTGTGACAATGCTTAGTCATGAAACACCATAGAGCATGTATTTAGGCTATATGGTTTCAGTGCATGCATGCTTCTTGGGATTCCCTCCAGTAGTTGCCTGATATAGTGATTAAGATGTATGTGGTCTATGCTATGTTCCATAGTATGATACTACACAGGCAGGATCTATGTATGATTTTTTCACAGAAGTTGATTTGAGTTCTTTTTGAATTCAGCGATACTGATTTTGATTTATTCTTTTCTTTTGCAATATTTTATTCATTTGAAGCTGAATATAGGGTCCTTAAATGAGTATGTAATTAATGATTTGCTAATGCACAAATATCTTGTACAGTGTAATAAATGCTATACATATTTAAAGGTGACAGCTGATAACACTCTCCTAAACAGTGTGCCACTCAACCAAAGCCCCTTAGGCAAAACAGCATGCCCAACACACTAGTCATAGGTGACTCGATAGTGAGGCACACTGATGTCGCACTCACTAGGTTGAATAAGGAGAAAGTAACAGTCACCTGCCTGTTAGTTGCCAGTATCCAAAACATAAGCATGCACTCATGTCCCTCAACAACTCTGTCATTGTACATGTGGGTTGGAATGACCTGAGACGTACCTCCCTGGACTACATGAAAAGAGACATGGAGGAGCTCTTGGATTATGTAGCCCAGATGGGTATGACCCTAGCCCTGAGCAGCATCCTACCATCACCCATAATTATACCACAGTACAAGCAGAAAATGATTGGTTTCAACAATTGGTTAAGTTTCTGGTGTCATTCTATGGGGATCCATTATCTGTCTGCCTGGGATGACATGATTGACAGACCTCGATGCTGTGTCAGAGATGGCCTGCATCTGTCATCCCTGGGCTTCTGGATATTGGCCAAGGCTCTTGCCACCCCTATAGTACCTTTTTTAGGTGGTGTTCAAAAGACCATATTACCACCATAACAGCTACAAACAAATGCAATCTGAGGGTCATGCTGCTCAATGCTAGAAGTCTAAATTTCAAAATGCACTCACTCGAAGTGCTCCTTAAAATGGAGAACATCGACATCTGTGCTGTAACAGAGACCTGGTTCAAAGCAGCAGAAAGCACCCCTGCACTACCAGGCTATAACTCATTCCACACCTTTCGGCCCCAGAACATGGACCGAAGCTCGAAAGGCAGTGGTGTTTCCATATTTATAAAGGATGCACACACCTCGAGACTGGTAGCCCAACATAACACATCAGAGATACTTCAGGTGTAGCTAACATTATGTAAGACAATGATTCAGGTCTTATCCTGCTATAGGTCCCCAACCATGTCTCAAGACTCACACTCCACATTCTTAAGCACCCTGGAGAATATTAGGGTCCATCCTAACATTTCATACTGGGTGACTTCAATTACCCCTCCATTAAATGGGAAAACTACTCATGTACCAATACACTTGCCCAACATTTCCTGGAATTCATTAATTCCAATGCCCTGGACCAGTTCATTCTTGCCCCCACTAGAGGTAGCAACATCCTTGACCTGGTCATTACTAACATGGGTGACCATTGCTCTACACCAATAGTCAACTCTTCCCTGGTTAGATCTGACCACAAACTAATCACCTTGGAAATCCACATCCCTCACACCCCGTAAAGGTAACCACCATGAAAAACTTCTCCAAAGATAACTTTGGGCTCCTAAAAACAGAGGTGGCTAACTTCACAGCACCCATTTAAATGCAGACTAGTTACATGACTACCAAATCATACACCAATGCACTGTACGAATACGTACACAAATGCATGGATCTCGCCATACCAAATAGAACCAAGACGCTCTCCTCCAAAAATAGGAAGCTAATCTGGTGGTCCCCCTGCCATAAACAAATTCTACAACAAAAGGAGGAAACTGATGTGGAATAAGGTGAAGTCCCAAGTCTGGAAAAACTCCCTTATCAGCCTCAACAAAAAGTTGAGATCCCTCATCAAATACTCTAAAGCTAGGTATGAAAACAGAATTGCAGTAGATAGTAAAGACAACCACAAGGTCTTCTATAGTTATATAAAGAATCTCCATGGCAATACCCAGATTTGCTCTGAGCTACCACACAATGGTATCTCCTATACCGAGCCAACAGATATTGCCAATATACTGCCCGACAGATTCAGTGCCAACTTTATCCCTCTCTCACCCAGCATTACTGCTGCACATGTTAAAAGAGCACTGTCCAAGGCCAAGAATACACGTTCTATGGGACCTGACAATATCCCTGGCTGTGTTCTACATGAACTACAGAGTGAACTGGCACCTCACCTGTGTGCCCTGTTCAATCACAGCCTCACCTCAGGCTTTGTCCCTACCGAATAGTGCACTGCTACAGTCATCCCTCTCCACAAAGGAGGAGCAACTACAGACCCTGGCAACTATTACCCATTAGCCTAATGAGTCTGATATGCAAAGCTATGGAACACATCATCATGTACCTAATAAACAAGGATATAGGGAATCTTCAAACTCTGGATACCACACAGTTAGGTTTTGTGAAGGGTAGATCATGCCTGCTCAACTTGGTAAACTTCTTTGAGTCAGTCACCAGAGCTGTGGGTAAAGGCAAGGTGGTTCACACACTCTACCTTGATCTGGCTAAGGCCTTTGATACCATTCCCCACTTAGGAATCATAGAAAAACTCAGTAAGCTAGGCATCAACCCCTATACCATTAGGTGGGTTGCAAACTGGCTCACAGATAGAACCCACAGTGTGAAAGTAGCTGACTCCAAGTCAGACTGTCAACCAGTCATGAGTGGAGTCCCACAGGGTTCAGTCCTGGGTCCTGTCCTGTTTAGTATATACTTCTCTGAAGTCCAGGCCAACACGAAGGGACTCTGGCTGACAAAGTGCACAGGTGATTGCACGTTGGGAGCTATTATTAACTCCCCAAGTAATGTTGACATGTCTTACTGAGACCAACGAGTGGTGTCAGAACCATGGCCTTAAGCTCAATGCCAGAAAAATGTGTTGTCATCCCCCTTGTGAAAAACCTGGTTCTCATGAATTACCACATCAATGGTAGTCCACTGAAGACAGAAGATGTTTTAAGAGATCTGGGAACACAGGCTGACAGCAACCTCTCTTTCGACCATCACATTGCCACTGTGGTCAGAAAGTCCTTCTATGTGGCACATCCCATTACGAAGGGTTTTGCATCTAGGAAGAAAGAAATCATTGTCTCCCTCTACTCTTCCCTCATTAGGCCAGTCATCGAGTACAATGCCCCATTTGGCATGTACCTTACTAGACACCTGCAACAACTGGAGAGGCCACAAAAATACATCAAAAAGAGGATTCTAGGCCTTAAACACTTGTCCTATATGGACAGACTCAAAAAACTCCAACTATTCTCTGTCTCATATCTCTTAATTAGAGGTGATCTCTGCTTGACTTATAAAGTCATGTCTGACCCAGCTCTGGTTAGAAATGCTACATCTAAAGAAATCCCAATCCCTCCGCACCACACGCTCCAGAGACATCAGCCTCACTACCACAATCAACAGAATGTGCTGGAGGGACAGGTTCATAACCCAGAGACTGCCCATGCTATGGAATAGACTTCCCATTCATGTCAAACAGAGCACCTCACTGGCCCTCTTAAAGAGACATCTTGATGAGTGGATGGGAAATAGAAAATTCACCCCAGGGATCACTCCAGTGGCTCTACTTGACAGAGGCACTGAGAACTAAGGTCGGGTGGCATGATGCCAGGGTAATCCTATGGGCTAGGCTTGTAAAGGCTCCAGGGCCTTTAGCCTAGTACACACCTATGAACCTATGAACCTATGAACCTTTCTGGGTTCCTTGTGTCAAATGTTGGATGATTTGCTTACCATTGTTAGAAGTAAATCTAGACTTAATGATGATGATTGCACTTGTGCAATTGGCATGGCTTGGAGAACTGTTGTTACATATATTAATGACTGGACTGATGAACTAAATAATGTTAGGCATAGAACAAATGAAGCACATTTAAGGAGTGATGCATGCATTTTCTGCAAAGATCATTCAACCCCTATGAAAAAAGACAATGCCCCTGACAACTTTGGAATCCTGGATGCAAGTATTCAGCAATCTGAGGATCGAATATGTTTAGAAGGAAACAAAGAAAAGAAAGAAAGGAAGAAGTTCAGAACAAATAACAAGGAAGAAAAAGAAACTGATTAATGACTGTAAAGGAAAGAGAATATGTAGTAAAAAGGACACCACTTTGTTATGTAACACACAGGTTACAGGGAATGATAATATTTTTATATCAGAAAACCTTCACTCTACAGAAAAAGGCATTATTTTTCCAACAGGTAGAAAAAAGAGGCAAGGGGCAGGTGCAAAGGAAGAAATCAAAATTGAACATGGAAGGATTGAAGAACAGTACTGTAAAAAAAGAAGAGAAAGACAGATGTTGACTACATGGCTCAAGTTGTAGATTTACAATACCAGCTGGATGAGAATTTAATATACAATGGAAACAGTGGGATTAATAAGACTAATAGTGATGAAGATCTATCCTTGCTAACAATTGATAGGGCAGATGTTATTGTATTAAAAGCTGAAGATTCTTCAGAGCTGGCCTACAAAGATATTCTTGTAATTGGAGATTCACTTATTAGCGGAATTAATACTTATATTTGCAGAGATGATAATGAACATCAAACTGTGTTATGCTTCCCAGGAGCAAGAGTAAAAGATGTGAGATAAGCCTTGGAACGCCTTAATGTAAGGCAGTATGGATGTGTTTTTATTCATGTTGATACAAAGATGGCGCAGTTGTGCAGCGATAGATTGTCACATCACAGAAAGAGGTTCTCTGGTTCGATTCTCAGCTGGAGTGCCTTCTTTGTGGAATCTGCATGTCCTCCCTGTGTTCATGTGGGTTTTCTCTGGGTATTCTGGTTTCCTCCCATGTTACAAAGACATGTCTGGAGTGTTTCTCTCTGGGCCGCTGCTGAAAATTGGCATTGTTCCAAGTCGGACTTTCCTGGTAAACAAATGTTAAAAAAAACTGTCACCCGTAAGGATTCTCTGACTGTTAGTAGGGAACTGACAGCCCTCTTAGATAGCATAGCTGTCAGGTCACTGTGAAGGAAAAGATTTTTTGGGTAAATACCTACATGGAAAAATGGAAATGTGTAGAGCATCCAAGCCTAGTTTTGGGCACACATGCTCAGACAGGATGGTGTGCATTTGTCAAGATCAGGGAGGAGAATTTCTTCAGCGGATATTTTGCAGTATTTGACAAACACTAGACAGGATTTTTGCCTGGTCAAAAATTTAACAGTTCACAGATAGCAAAATCTGATGCATCTCTGATGGTTGTTAATGCTAGGAGCATTAATAATACATTTTTTTTTATTGGAAAATTTGCTAAATTTCCACAAAATTGATGTTGTTATTGTTTGTGAAACACAATTAAAGAACAATGACTGGAAACCTGTTCTGTCATGGTATAAATGTTTTTACTGTAACAGATAGTCTAACACAAAATCAGGTGGAGGTGTTATGATAGGGATTAAAGATAGCTACGAGACCTGTGATTATTACATGTTCAGTGATACCAATACTATAGACTGTGTAACTGTGACAGTAAAGACAACCCTGGAACATATAACAATTGTTGGAGTGTATAGACCACCAAAGTCAAGCGCAGATGACCTAGAGGAATTTGTACATTTTTTGCATGAAACACAGGAGGGAAGAATAATATTAGATGGGGACTTAAATTTACCAGACTCAGACTGGAATAACATTGATTCAACAATGCTAGTAAGGAAATTATTCACAGTGTTTATTCAGAAACAACTATTGCTTCAGATTGTAAAAAAAAAAACTACCAGAGGACAGAACATACTAGACATTGTTTGTGTTCCCAAATAATTTACTGTGACTTCAAGTCAAGTTTTACCACCATTGATGTGCAGTGATCATGGGGTTATAAAGCTGAATTTGTTGCTTCATAATTCTGCTAAACTGAAATCTAAGCCAATGCACAGAAGGTTAATTACAAGGGGTCTATATCATAAAACTGAATGTTTAGGTTGTCGAACACCTAAACGTTGACACTTAAACAGCGAAAGCTGAAAACCGCGAATGGCCACTTCCGCAAATTTTTTCACAGGAAACAATTTGCTTTGCCGTTATCGGGAATTTGCCCTTTTCCCTAATGTAGCGCAGTCTCAGAGCTGCTATATTTAGTTAGGGGGGGGTGTGGGGGCAAAGCTCCCACTTGATTAGGGTTTGAAAGTTTGTTTTCCTGTCCATCGTGAAATAATTTACGGCAGTGGCCGTTCACGGTTTTCAGCTTTTGTTGTTTAGGTGTCGACATTTACGTGTTGGACAACCTAAACATTCAATTTTATAATATAGACACATTACAGATGATATGAAAGTAAAACAGTCACTGTGTAAAACTAACTGGAGTGAGGTGTTTAGTGGAAAAACTGCAGCTGGAATGTGGAAAGTTTTGAAAGAGAAATTGCTTGAGTGCAAAAAATAAAAAAAAATTGTTTAACATCACGATCTAGACATACAACATCAGGAAGATATATTTCCATAAGAACAAGATATCTGATTAAGGTGAGTGATAAAAGGTATAAGCAATGGACTTTGAAAACTGAAAACTGAAATAAACAACCTGGATGAACAGATTAAGCATAGTGTGAAACAAGATCAA
This sequence comes from Protopterus annectens, assembly GCF_019279795.1. NCBI lineage: Eukaryota > Metazoa > Chordata > Ceratodontiformes > Protopteridae > Protopterus > Protopterus annectens. The sequence continues at coordinate 1,703,426,081 of NC_056725.1, read as the reverse complement.
GAAAATTTTGAAGAAAATGTATATAAAGATACTGAGCATATAGGAAACCTTTTTACAGATACATAAGATGTGGAAGGAGTGAAGACACATAAATTGATAAACTGTGCAGATTCTAAAATGTATTCTCAGATACAACAGATTATAGATATATTTACAAAATCTTATGCAAAACAATTTGGCTCCACAAAAGGGTTATTCTAGTGACATCCAAGTAACTCCAGATGCTGGAATCAAATTAGATTATATTGAAAAAGAACTGCACAAACTGGATCCAAGGGAAGCACAGGGAGGAGACAGAATTAGTAACAATGACCTGAGAACACTTCAGTAAGAACTTACAGTACCATTATATCTATTATTCACTAGGTTGTATAATTATGGGAAGTTTCCTCAAGAATGGAGACATGCGCTTATTAAACCTGTCTTTAAGGGAAAGGGGAGTAGGACAAACCCAGAGTCATATAGACCCTTAAGTCTACTTTTATGTTGTGGAAAAATAATAGAGAAGGTAATATTGGATAAGTTATAGTCAGAAATGGATAGGTTGGGACTTGAAACCATATCAGCATGCATATGTTGAAAACAGATCTATTACCACCTGTAACATGATGTTCTATAACAATATAATGACAGATATGAATGAAAAATTGTGTTGTGATGTAATTTATATAGATTTAACTTCAGCATTTGACAGGGACATCCACAAAACACTGATCAATAAATTAGTACAACTCAGTATTGATGTACTCTTGATAAGATGGACAGCTGCATGGCTTACAAATAGGACATGGCAAGTATCATACAGCAAATGGACAGGTGAAATCCTTGGTTACAGTCAGGGTGTCCCACAGGGCTCTGTCCTAGGCCCTTACTTGTTTAGATTGTGTCTTTCAGACTTAACTTTTTCATCTGAGGTGTTCTACAGTCTATATTCAGACAACCTGAACTTGGGTAAAGTGATTACATGTATTACAGATAAGGCATGTCTGCAAAATAACTTAACTAACTTGACCAGTTTGGCACAGGAGAATAATATGCCCATGTCCCTACCACAAGAAACCATACTCCTTGGTGACTTTAATATTGATTGGAATAGCTGTATCTCAGCCACTCCAACAACACACATAAACCTCTTTGGCTTCCACCAAACCATTACCTTCCCTACCAGATCCCACAAGCCTAGCAAAAAACAAACTATATTAGATTGGATACTAGTAAATAATGACCCCCATACTTATCAAACAGGTATACTCCCCGACAATATTAGTGACCATTCTCTTACTTACATCTCTAGACAAAAGACCCACATTCATAATCCAATAGCTTTTAGAACTACCAGAAACAAAAAGTATTTCAACCCAAGTAATTTTCAAGCTGAACTCAAAGCTTGCAATTGGTCTCCCCTAAAATACCTACCTCTTGACGAAGCCATTTCATACTTTAACAAAACATTTTTGCAGATCCTTGAGCACCATGCTCCCACTTGTACTGTTAGAACAAAAAATAAACCAGCCCTCTGGCTGTCTAAGGACAGAAGGCTAAACATACAATTAAGAAACAAACTCTGGTCCAAATGGAGAAAAACTAAAAACCCAATTGATCACCTAAATTTTAGACAAATTTGTAATACCACTAAAAAATCCATAATCCTGGACAAAATAAAAATACTACCTCAGAATTCAACAAAACCAACAAAACAATCCTCAAAAGGTCTGGTCAGGTATCAACAAATTACTCCACCCAGGACAGTCCAAAACACCTTCCCCCTCTAATCTAAACCAAACCCCTCCCAACCAAATTGCCAACACCTTTAACAATTTTTTCCTCTGAAACAGTTCAGTCTCTTGCAATTACATTACCACCTATTACCACCACTAAATTTCCCACATCAACCAACCTTCCCAGTCTTTTAACCTTCAACCTATTCCAACATCTTTAATACACTCCTTGCTTCTTAAACTTAAACCATGTACACCATCAGCTGACCTTCTCCCAGCTGAAATCCTGCAAATTGCAGCTGGTGTGCTTGCCTATCCTATTTCTATCCTAATAAACAGAACCATCTCTGAATCTTACGTTCCATCCATCTGGAAAATCTCCTATATCATCCCTCTGCATAAGGGAGGTAACTCAAATGAATTATCAAACTTCTGTCCAATAGCCCTTCTCTCTCTCCCCTTGCAAAAATTATGGAGAGATGTATCCACCAGCAATTACTTCAGCACCTCTTGCAAAACAACCTACTAGTTGACTGCCAACACGGTTTCAGGCCACACCATAGTACTACAACAGCTCTCCTATCCTTTATAGACTGCGTTAATAAAAACAGGAATACGAACCTTCTTTCTTCTGCACTCTTCTTAGACCTCTCAAAGACCTTTGATATGGTTAACCACCAACTATTGATAGGTATACTTGAATCACTCTCCCTTGATCATCAACTAGTAAAATGGTTCCAATTCTACCTTGAAAACAGAAAACAAGCTGTCCTGTGGGAAAACAATCTATCTTCTCAGCTTCCTATCACCCTTGGTGTCCCTCAAGGATCCATTCTTGGACCTCTCCTTTTCACAATTTTCATTAATGATCTAAAAACCTCCCTTCCCCAAACCACATGCATACAATATGCAGATGATTCGACTCTGATATGTGCCGCATCCTCCCCTGCAAAATTACATACTAACACGCAAACAGTCTTTACTTTAGTTGAAAACTGGTTCCATCAAAGATGTCTCCTCCTGAACCCCCCAAAAAAACTAAATTACTACTATTTACTCCCACACAGAAGTCCCCCTCGATCAATTTCATAGTGAAATCAAACAATGGTATAGAAATAGCCCCCAAAACCACCACCAAACTCCTCGGTGTAATAATAGACAACAATCTCAACTTTGACACACACATTAACTCAACTATTAAATCAGTCAATAGAAAACTTGGATTCCTCTATAGAATCAGACCTTTTCTTTCAGAGTCAGCCAAGATCTCTATTGCCCAAACCCACCTCATTTCCACCCTTCTCTATGCCTCTCGTATCTACACTAAGCTATCCAAAAGCAATCTAAATAAACTAGCAACCGCCTACAACAACATAGCCAAATTTGTCACCGGCGCCCCTTTCCGTACTCACCATTGCCTTAATCTTAAACTTCTAGGATGGCTGGAAGTACAAAACCAACTAGTTTACCAGCAACTCATTTTTATTCACAAGATTTTACATCATCCTACAAATACTCCCATACTATGTAGCCTAGTTAATTCTTATAAAAACCTTCCTACCCTAAGATCTGCTAAAAAGCTACAAGTTGCCATTACTAATCCTTTAACAAATCTGGGGACTGCCTATTCTCAAATGCAGTTGGTAATACTTGGAACAAACTTCCGACTGAAATAACATCCCTTACCTCCACCAACCTTTTTAAGAAAAAATTGAAAAACATCATTAAAACCAAATAGCTTTGCCCCTGCTCCAAGCCTGACTGATACTTTGCGCCTTCTTTCTATTTCTGACTTGCTAATTTAATTCTTTTAGCTGAAACTTCTCTACCTTCTATATAGGACGTGATTAAACATTTTTTCTCTTGTAACTCCAACTGTGCTATGTGAATTTTTATGTCCTCTTTTTGTTTATTTTTCTCTTTATATACTCATATATTTAATTGTATATATATATATATATATTTTTTTTATCTATATAAACTGAATCAAGAACAATTTTCCTTGTATACTTTCCTAAATGTTTGTAAAAAAAAAAAAATGTTTTTCTGCCATATTTATTGCTGCCAATCAAGTCTATACTGACATAATTATTTTGTATATCCACTTTTTTGATGGACTATGTAATTATTTTTTATATTTCTACTGTTCTTGTGGACTATTTGTATATGTTTTTTTTCTTGGTAATGTCTCGGAGCTTTTCTCCTCGGGCCTCTACTGAAAATGGACATATATCCAGTTAGACTAGCCCGGTCAACAAATGTTAAAATAAAAATAAAAAAAAATAAATACATCAAAACTAAACATATGAGATTTGGAAGACACAAATTGAAAGGTGAATATTTAATACAGCACACAGTGATTGAAACTGTACTCATTTAAGGACCTGGGTATATGGGTAGATTCAGCTATGAGTTTTTCTAATCATGTCAACCAATTAGTTAATGATAGTTATAAAACTATAGAGTGTATAAAAAGATTTATAAAGTCTAGGAAATCAAAAATAATGAAGTCATTGTTTGTTAGTTACATTAGACCCAAACTTGAGTATGAAATAACAATATGGAAACCCTATAAGGAAACAAGCATGAGTAAACTGGAAAGAGTACGATGGAAATACACCAAGGGATCCATGGATGTGAAAATGTAAGTTATTATGAAAGACTAAAATATATGAACTTGTACATTGTCTCTTACAGATATCTAACAGGAGATCTTACTCAGGTTTATAGAGCATTTAGAGACAGCTACCTCTGGCAATGTTTGTGGTTATCAAAATGCACGAAAGAATCATCCGACAACCTATGTAGAAGATTCTATATAAATGAGAAGTGTACTAACTGGTTCTCTGACAGAGTAGCCAATGCATGGAACAGTCTACCTAATTACATTAAAGCAAGTACTAGTTTAGATTTTTTAAGAACAGCTTGGACACTTATTATGGGAAAAAGTGTTTTGGTATATTGGCAAGCTAGAAGAGCATTAATGTCCATGCTCGAAATATTTGTATGTATGTATGCATTTATGTATGTATATCCTAACTATGTGGCTGTATTACACCATTCTCTAGCAACAGCAACAGCAGGTGAGGTGGATGACAGCCATTGACAGCAGGATGGGATACAGTCAGTAATGTTCCCTATGCAATGAACAGCAGGATGGGGTACAGTCAGCAATGGTCCCTATGCAGTGAACAGCAGGATGGGGTACAGTCAGAAATGGTCTGTATGCAATGAACAGCAGGCGGGGTATAGTCAGCAATGGTCCCTGTGCAATGAACAGCAGGATGGGGTATAGTCAGCAATGGTCCCTATGCAATGAACAGCAGGATGGGGTACAGTCAGCAATGGTCCCTATGCAATGAAGAGCAGGAGAGGGTACAGTCAGCAATGGTCCCTATGCAATGAACAGCAGGATGGGGTACAATCAGCAATGGTCCCTATGCAATGAACAGCAGGATGGGGTACAGTCACCAATGGCCCCTATGTAATGAACAGCAGGATGGAGTTCAGTCAGCAATGGTCCCTATGCAATGAACAGCAGGCTGGGGTACAGTCAGCAATAGTCCCTATGCAATGAACAGCAGGATGGAGTACAGTCAGCAATGGTCCCTATATAATGAACAGCAGGATGGGGTACAGTCAGCAATGGTCCCTATGCAATGAACAACAGGATGAGGTACATCCAGCAATGGTCTCCAGACAATGAACAACAGGATGGGGTGCAGTCAACAACAGTACCTAAGCAACAAACAACAGAATGAAGTACAGTTACCAATGGTCACTAGACAGGGGACAGCAGGATGAGATACAGTCAACAACAGAACCTAAGTACTCAACAGCAGGGTGAGGCACAATTAGCAATTGTCCCTAAGCACTGAACAGAAGGATGAGGTACAGTCAGCAGCACCCCTTAAGCAATGAACAACAGAATGAGGTATAGTTAGTAATGCTCACTAGACAATGAACAGCAGGATGGGATACAATCAACAGCAGACCCTAAAAAATGAACGTCAGGATGAGGTACAATTAACAATGGTCCCTGGGCATGGAACATCAGGATAAAGTACAGTTAGTAACAGTCTCTAGACACTGATCAGTAGGATGAGATACAGTCAGCGCTGAAGCCCAGGCAATGAACAGCAGGATGACGCACCATTAGAAGCTGCCCCTATGCAATGAACAGCAGGATGTGGTGCAGTCAACAACAGTCCCTAGACAATGATCAGTAGGATGAAATACAGTCAGTGATGGACCCTAGGTAATGAACAACAGGATGAAGTATAATCAACAGCAGTCCCTAGGCAACGGAGAGCAAAATGAGATACAGTCAATGATAGTCCCTAGGAAATGAACAGCAGGAAGAGGTACAAATAACAGTTCCTAGGCAATCAACAGTAGGATAAGATACAATCAACAACAGTTCCTAGGCAAACCAGCAGGATGAGGTACAACAAGCAACAGTCACTAAGCACTGACAGCAGGATAAGGTACAGTCAATAACAGTCCTTAGGCATTGACAGGTACAATATGAGACAGCACTGACAAACACAGAACAGCTTTTGCACACCTCTTACTAATAAATTACTTGTACAAGTCTTCCTATAACCATTGAAGCAACTCCTCGTTGAAGCTGCACATGTCTCCTTTTTCTATGACGTCATGTGAAAGTTTTTCTACAAATTGGCCCCATCTGTATGAAACAATCTACCTAAAGAAATTTCTGACACAAATAGTCTTTCATATTTTATGAACAAGTTAAATGCCATATGCTGCAAGCATATAAATACAAATATTTAAAGAAGTAGGTTAATTATCCTACTTGTTACACTAATTTAGACAAGCTGACTGTCCTGTTCATACCCTCGGTGATTATCCCATAGTCTTCATTTAAAAAATCTATCTGTATATATTGTATATACACTTTTCCTTTCTCTCTCTACAGATATATATATATATATATATATATATATATATATATATATATATATATGATTTTGTGTGTGCGTGTGTCCGCGTGCGTATGGGTATGTGTGTGTGTGTGTATATATATATATATATATATATATATATATATATACATATACATATTTATGTACTGTATATTGTCTTTGTTCTCCTTCCTTTGCTGTTCTGCCCTAGCTCATTACTACTTTCTTTCTGCTCTTAGTTATTTTGGATTTATTTGTCTGTTATACACCTGCCCATACTTCTTCCCCATTGCCTTATACTCTTTCTCCTCATATCCGTAATACTGTATATGTTTGTTGGTGTTTATTAATGACTGCCTTGCTATGTATGCATTTCTGTAGTTAATGCTTGAATGCTTATTACTGTTACAATGTAGAATATCTTATGACCATGGTAGTGTTTAAAAATGGCCTTGTACATGTCCAGCAACCTGTTTTACAAACAATTAATAAATAAATAATCAATGTTCCCATCAGGCTTTGCTGGTGAGTGCATTGTCTGGTTTCATTGTGCATCAGGCAATAGCTCAGTACTACATGGCATAGAGGGTGGTATGGATCAAAGTTGTCATCATTTACTCAGGATACCAGGGGACACAGCAAGATTATCAACACAATCTGAATTGGAGAAACAGGGTCAAAGGTGTAGTACAGCTCAACAGATCACAGAGACTATGGGGCTCAGTAACATAAGGCTTGTAACAGGAAATAATCAGGAGACATATGTCCTTGGGACAGAATGCTGGGGGTGTGGGATCACCGGAAGGATAGATGGTGTCATAAGTTCATAGGTTCACAAGTAAGTACTAGCACAGTTGCCTTTGAGGGTCATTTTAAGCCTAGCCAATTTTAGTTTTTGAGCTTGAAATAACCTATCTCATTTGGTTACAGACTGGTCTTACCCATCCCATGGTCTACACATATATCCCATAGGTTACTATCCGCATGTGCCCCCCCCAATCCCTGACTACTGGGTCCACTCTTAGGGTATTTTATCAAAGCAGTTTCCAAGAGTGGCCAACTTCCCAAAGTGTATTATTACGCATTTCTTGGCATTGCATTTTAAGCTGTGGATTTGACACAAGTCATTTATTTGTGTTAGCCCTTCCTGGAGGATGTTAGTGTCTTGAGTGGATTCTATGACTACTCCTAGTTTGCAGTCATGTGCGAAGTTGGTCAGCCACAAGCCTTTGCATTGGCTTTGACTTCTGAGAAGTAAATGTCAAAAAGGAGTGGGCCCAGCACGGAGTCCTGAGGGACTCTGCTAGTGATTAGCCATGTTTTGAAAGTGGTCTCCCTATCCTAACTTCCTGTGCCCTATCTAAGACCCAGCTGGCTATCCAGTATATAACATAGGGGTTAATGCCTAATTCTGTGAGTTTGTTTACGATGCCCACATGGGATACTGTTTCAAATACCTTAGCTAGATAAAGCTAGGCAGTATGCACCATTTTGTCCTCCTCGATAGCCTTGGTGACTTTTTCAAAGATGTCTACCAGGTTGAGTAGATATTTGTCTTTGATGAAGTCAAACTGGGTTGGATACAGTTCTGAAAGTTTTCTATGTCATTATTAATCATATCCATGATATTTTTTTCCACGGCTTTGCATATGATCCTAATCAGACTTTTGTGGTTGCAGTTCCCATGGTCTGTTGATGGACTGCACTTGTGCAGTGTGATGACCATTGCAGTCTTCCATTTATGTGGCACAAAACCTTTCTGGAGGGTATGGATAAATAGTGACTCCAGAGGTACATATATGTCATGTTTTGGGCTATTTAGAAGATGTTCTGTCTTAAATAGTGCAGAGGTTTATGTTTAATGGTATTACTTGTAGGGCAGTGGGCGGATATTTTAGGGGGTAAAATAGGAGCTAGCAGATTTGCTATATCTTCTGGTTCCATGTAAGTGGCTCCATTACCAATCAGTTCTGCAGAGTGTTGCATACTGCCTTTGAGATTTCAGACATAACTAAAGAAAGTCTTGCATTTTGCTTTGGTAGACTTAATTTACCTTTATAGTTGTTTGTTTAGCCTGATGAGAGAGTTTTTATCCTACTAGGCATTGCACTTAATATTTGGATTCTACCAGAGTGGTTTGTTTTTTGATTTTGTTCTGGGCTTGTTTCTGGTAGGAAAAGCTGTCTCTATATATCTACTAACATTCAGGGCTCTAGCATAACAGAAGAAAGAGGTAAAAGGTGAAGTAAAAAAAAAAACAGTAGCATTTCAAAACAGCATGTGTGAAGACTATAGAACAGATATACGGCTGAGCCAATATGAAAATAAATTACATAAGGAAGGCTGATGGTGGAATGCTGAAGTCCAGGAAGTTATCAAAAGAAAATAGGAGTGCAGGAAAAAGTGGAAGATAGAAAAGATGGATGTGGGTAAGAAGAAATACTGATTGGCTAACAAAGAGTCTAAAAACACAGCCAAAATAACAAAGAACAAAGCAGCAGAGGCCTTCTTCAAGCTTCTGAAAAGTGATGCAGAAAGCACAAAGAGACTTTACCAGGTTGCAAAGCAAATACAGATAAAGACGATAGTCATCAGAAACCCTTCATAAGAGATGCCAGCAATAACATGCTCACCAGTCCACAGGATATCAAAGGCAGATGGAAGGAGCACTTCCAGAAGATAAAGAATGAAGAAAAATCCACAAAACTGTAATGACCCAGGCACAGCACAGCCTACGATGAGAGAGGAAGAAGAGATCACTTTAGAGGACATATAAGAACAGCATTAGGAAACGTGAAGCCAGGGAAAGGTGTAGGCTCACATGAGGTCGCAGAAGATATGATAAGATGTTGGGTGAGATAGGGGAGAAATTGCTCCCGAGGGTACTCATAGCAGTATGGAGAGAAAGACGTATTCCAGATGACTGGAGAATAAGCATTTTAGTGCCAGTGTACAAGAACAAAGGGTACATTCCCAACTGTGGGCATTACAGAAGTATCAGACTCCTGTCACACTGTGTGAAAATGCTGGGGATGTTGATCAATAAGTGAGCGTGTAGAGTATTAGTAAGTAAGATGGGAAAGGAACAGTTCAGATTCACATCAGGATGCAGAATAACTAACCCAATGTTTGCAGTGAGCCGGATAGTGGAGAGGAAGCTAGATATGAAGGAAAGAAAAGAGTCCAACTCATCATTCCTACACTTGGAGAAATATGCATATGACAGGTCCCCAAAAATATGATTTGGACAGTCCTATGATGATGTGAAGTCCCAGAAACACTAGTATAATTAGTGCAGTCTATGTACAAGGACCCAACAACACAAGTAAAAACAATGTTTGCACTCAAAGATAGCTTCCTACTTGGGATCAGTGTGCATCAGAGTTCATCTCTGAGCCCACTGCTAATTATACTGGTGATTAGCAAGCAGGTCAGAAGGGACAAAGCATCAGTTGCTGTACGAAGATGATGCAGCATTACAGGGAGACTCTGAGAAAGAACTTCAGTAAAGACTATGGGAATGGAATGCAAAACTGAAAGCACATGGCATGAAACTTGTAATTCCAGCAAATGGGGGCAATCAGAAGAAAATAAAAACTGAGACAGAAAGGGAAAACAGTGGCAGAGGTTAACAGCTTCAAGTATCGGGGAAGGGTAGTTGAAGAGAAGGGAAGTCTTAATAAGAAAGTCAAGGCTAAAATCACAGGTGCAAGGTGCTGCAGCAGTAGCCATTTGAAATGTTGGGAGCCACATGACTGAGTGCTGAAATACAGAGACTGATTGGCCAAAAAAACAGACTTGTATATACCATGTCCGAGATGGTCATTTCTCAGAATATTCTCGTTTCTCTGAGGTATGGCAGTCTTAGATTTGATATATTAATTTCAATGGTTGTGGGGAGGGGGCTTGCCTCCCACATCAGGGGACAAGGGTGCAGGGGGATTGCTTCCCTGAAAAAAAACAAGTTTGAAGGAGAAGAGTGATGTTTAAGATTTGCCCTTTTCCTGCAGTTTTGATCTTTTTTTTTTTCTGGTCTGCCAGCACCTGACATTACAAGTGCTGACATTTCAATAGAAAACCAGATGCAGCCAACTAGAACAGAATGTCAAGCATACTGTGCAATCAAAGAATGCCAAAGAAGCTAAAAAGTAAGGTGTACAAAACAGTAGTTTAACAAGTACTACTGTGTGGTACAGAACTTGAGCAGCTGAGGATGCTAAAGGAGGGGGATATGAAGCCCCTGAGATGGGTGGTAGGATGAATACATGTTTGACAGACAAAGAAATGATGACATCAGAGCAGATGTCAAAGTAGCACCAATTATGGTGAAGGTAAAAAAAAAAGAAATTAAGGTGGTTCAGGCAGATGCGCAAGACAGCAGAAGATGATCTGGTGCAGAAGATTTGGGAAACACAAAAAGACAGCAAGAGGAAATAAGAGTATCTTGTTAAGAAATGGATGGACTGTATGAGAGCAGACCTGCGGCATTTTAGGCATGACTGTTGAAGAAAGTAGGAGAGTGATACTGAACCAAGAGAGATGGCGACAGCTGACATGACACCCTGATCCCATGTAGAAAATGGGAAGATGGGGGTTGATAATGATAATGATGGTGACTGAGAATGTACTTGTTGTACACCGGCAAACATTCAAAGTATTCAGGCCTTATTTGTTGTGCCACAGCACCATGTGATACTTGTGTACCTGTATGGATCATCAGCTGGTGGTGACTCTGTTTATGCAACCCTCTATGCTTCCATGACTCACCCTGGTGCTAGCACCATCTCCCAATTGATGAGGCCCCCCTTCTAGTGGTTTTGTCCAATATCTCATACATGATCCAACCATCCCCATCACTATGTCCACCCTTTGTATTCCTGTATCACATTCTTGTGTGTTTCAAACCCACTCCTGTTTGTGTGTACTCCTTCTTGTCCATGTGTTTGCTGCTGTGCACTACCCTACATCCTCTTTCTATACTCAGTCTTCCCTGCATACTGCATCCCCATCCCTTTCCTCTTTTTATAAACAAAGGAGGTTTAATCCTCCCAACTCTCTGTGCCCTACTTCCCTTCACCTCTCACTGTCCTATTTGTTCTCCTTGTATGTTTCCCTCTGCTGAATCTCACCGTTTTCATACTCTCCTATACACCCCCATTCCTCCCCACTTTAAATAGGGATACTAGTAACCATGTGATTTTTAGCCACCATTCTGGAAAATATTTATATCTTGTACTTCAAAGGAATGCTGGGCTTTTGTAGTGCTTATTCGCACAAAGCCACTCAGACTGGTATGAACTGTTGCCTTTTTGTACTTTACCTGTTATTGTACTATCAAGACAATTCAGGAACCTAGCTTACTGTTGCTGCAGAACTAAACTCTATAAGTTGTTATTGCTCTGCTAATTAATATCAGGATTATGCAATTCACTGCTCTTGCTCCATTCTATTGCTCCACATTATCATAGCACAGCTGGGCAAGGCAGATTGCTCTGTTGGTTATCATATCAAAGCTGAGAATTTACAGTATGTAACTATTTCTGTTTTAGTGTTGTTTGCTGATGTAATTAGGAAATATTGCATTTGGTTGCTATACTGTTTTGTGGTGAACAGCATTATTTTTGTTAGGGTTACGAAGGAGGCATGAGTTTTTTTTTTAGCCAGGTATCTATAGAGGTAAAAAAATTGGTAAATATCTGGAGTTTGCAGAGAACTGGGGTTACACATATTAATGCTGAATGTACTTTGATGTACTGGACAATGTTTGAGTGTTGTGTGGCAATATGGAGTTTATTTTAAAAAGATGCAAAAGAGGAGTGGTAAGAGTATTGAGACTTGTGGGAATCCTATGGTAACAGGTTAAAATTGGGAATAATCTTAGAGCCATTTAACTTCTTGTTTTCTTTCAGACAGATAACTAAGGAACCATGTAGTGGGTATAGAGAAAGTCTAATGGAAGCAAGTTCAGAGAGTAAATGTTGATATGATACTGTGTTGAATGCTTTACATAAATCTAGAAATACTGCTGACAAATGTTTAAAATGTATCTATTTATTCATTTATTATTTATTTGACATTTGTTTACAGGGAAAGTCTGACTGGACCCGAAAGTGTCTATTTTCAGTGGAGGCCCGGGGAGAAAAGCTCCACAATCACAATCTTTCAAAAATCAGTTGCAGGTATTTTAAATCACAAAGTGTCATGTTATACTCAAAATGTAGGTATGAAAAAATGTAATGAGAAAAACATATATGTTTCATAGTACAGTGCAATGAAAAACAATAACATGAACTGGAGAAAATATGTGAGAAAAATTCATTAGTCATATTATTTGATACATAGATTAGTATGCAATAAATGAGACCTGAGACAATTCTAATGTGATATTAGAGATTACATGATTAGGGACAGGGGAAATTGAGTGATGACTTAGTATGGGAGATGGTGTTCATATTATGGTTATAGAAGGAAGAAGGATGGAGAGAAAAGGAGATTATAAGAAGAGTGCAGGGTAAGGTATCTTCGGGTAGCTTAGGTGAGTGGGCAGGAAAGAGAAAGAGTTGGAGGAAAGGTCAGCAGAGATGAATGGATAAGGTAAGGAAGTGGGAAAAACAAAAGAAAGGAGTGGAGTAGGAGGTTGGAGAGGGTTGTGAGGTGTGACTTAGGTTGAAGGGGAGAGTGAAGTACAGTTCATCCAGGACTGGCACAGGAGCAGGTCCATGATTTTGTAAAGTATTCATTTTGGGAGCATTTAAAGGTGGGTAGGTTAGAAATAGTTCTGGTGGTTAGAGGTAGGGAGTTCCATTTTCAGTTACTGAGTGTGAGTATAGGCTTTGTCTAGGGGATTCATTTGGTTTATTTATGGTGATAAGTTGTCTGTCTTCTGATCTGAGAGTTCTTTTAGGAAAGTATATGTTGATTAAAGGGGTAAGAGCTGGGCAGACTAATGGTTTGTGCATGATTTTATGTATTGTTATAAGATGAATGTAGGAAATGTGGAGGGGGAGTTCCAACCAGCTAAGGGTATGCAGAGCTTTGCAGTGATGGGAAAAGGAAGATGAATTAATAGAAAACATGGCAATTTTGTTGTAGCAGCTTTCAAGTTTTTTTTTTTTATGGATAATTGTAAATTGCTTAGATTTGGAGCACCATAGAGTAGGAAGGGCAGAAGGCAGATTTTGTCTAGACTAATGTTTGTTGCTGTGCTCACAAAATGTTTGTTTCTCTATAGCATGCCTAGTTTTTGATGGGTCTTCTTGATATGAATTTGAATATAGAGGTCAAATTTAAGATTATCATCTATTATGACTCCTAATAGTTTGGCATGGTGAACTAATTCAATTTCAGTGTCATTTGCTAAAAAGATTTTGAAAGATGCTTTGTTAGGGGTGTGAATTTTTGGGGTAAAGAGGAGGAGCTGTGCTCTTGTAAGCCAGGTTTCAATGGAGATGACAGCTTGTTGAGTGATTTCTTGGAAGTTAGTTAAGGAGTTTGAAGAGCAGATGATGGCAGAGTCATCAGGTCTGTATTATAACCTTAACTGTTCAGAATGTTGACAATGTCTTCATCGACACATATGTGTCAAATGGTCACTTCAGCGAACGGCCACATCATCAATTTCTTTCCAGGTGAAAGAAATTGGTAGGCCAAACACGCATGACACAATACAACAAACAATATAAAGTGGGGGACTTTGCACCCCACCCCCCCTAACTAAATATACTTACTCCAAGATCGCAGTACAGTGGGGGAAAGGGCAGATGTAAAACAACGGCCAACAGATTTCTTTCCCTTCAAAAGAAATTGATGATGTGGCTGTTTGCTCAAGTGGCCATTCGATACATATGTGTCGATGAAGACGTTGTCGACATTCTGAACGGTCAAGGTTATAATATAGACCCGAGTCATTTGCATATTGAATCAGGGTGCCTTCACAAGAAAATGAATGTAGGTTATTGGCAAAAGTATTGAACAGTAGAAGGCCAAGGATGGATCCTGGTGGGACACCTGGGCAAATGGGTAGGTATGCAGAGATGAACCCATGGTATTTTGCAGCTTGTTGGTAAGGTAGCTAGAGAACCACTGAATAGATGGAGATGATAGACTCTTGTCTACTACATTATTTCTAAGATGATTTACATAGTGAAATGCAATTGGACAGTGGTTGTAGTATGATGGGGTCTGATACCATGCTGTGTTTTTGAAAGGAGATTATTCTAGCTGCGACATTGTATGAGTTGTCTGTGGATATGCTTTTCAAGGATTTTTGAAAGTGGGGAGAGGATAGCTATGGATCTATATTTGTTAAAGTCAGTTGATGTGTCCATGTGTAATGGAATAATACAGGAATGTTTGCAGATGGTATGGACATATTGTTCAGATATGGACCTATTTTCCAGTATAAAGATGGGGAAAGCAATGACATCAGCAGCTATTTTTAAATATTCTGATGGGAGTTTATCAGCAACCAAGGTGGTGGGTTTCCATTTAATTAGAAGCTGCTTTTTATACTAGAAGTAGTTACAGGGTGAGGTTAAAGTGATGGGAGAGATTTGGATTTGCTGATGGGAGAGAGACAGAAGTGTCAGGGTCAATGTTAAATAAAGGACAGTATAGTCTGTGTAAAGTAGTTGTTGAACTGGGAGGAGAGTGTTTCAGTGCAGTTACTGGTTGTTGGCCAATGGGTGGTAGTTTGGCCAGGGAGCAGTAACCTACTTAGGGATGACTAGAAAAGTTTAGGGTCTTTTTATGTTTATTTTTATTTTTATTATTATGTATTTATTGGTGTTATTTGGAGTGGATAAGGTTTTCCAAAATAGTTTTGATCCTTATATTTATGGGTTCTTTTTCCTGCTTTTTCATGTTCTAACATTAGTTGCTTTGTTTCCTTAGTTAGCCATGATATAGGATTGGATTAGATTCTATTGTTGCAGACTGTGGCTAAGCTGTTAAAGATTTTTAGGCAAATACCATTGAAGCGGGAGACTGCAGAGTCTAGAGACATAGATTTTAGTATATTCCAGTTATACTGAGACAGTGTTTTAATAAAGGTGTCATTATTGAACCTGGTTGAATTTCATATTTAGTTGCATATAATTTGTTAGCCCTGGCTACAATAGCTTCTAATGGCATATGTTGTCAGGTGATCACTTATTATATCTGGAGGGCATCCAGCTGCAATTACTTTTGTCTGATTTATTGGTGAGCACCTAGTCTAAGGATGACAGCCTGCTGGAGTTTTTGTCTGTTCTAGTTGCAGATGAAATTAATTGATAAAGTCATATAAATACAAGTATTTTCTTGGGGTAGAACTGTTTCTACGCTGCCAGTCTATGCTTAAGTCGCCTAGGATGAGGACTTCATATTGGGCATTATGAGATAACCAGTGAAGGAGACTTTTAGCAATACTGATGTTGAAATATGGTGGGATGTATTAAGCAGAAAAAGAGATTTTTTTTCTGTTATTAATTTATACTGTTGTTAAAATGATCTCAGCATTGCTAAATTTTGGGATCTCATGTTTAATTAGGGTTATATTTAAGGAGATTTTATAGAGAATCACCACACATCATGCTTGCTTGTTTATCCGGTCAATGTACCCTGGGATTCATTAATGTATTTAGTTTGTGCAGGAACAGTGTAGCCGCTCTTGCATGGAATATGGCCACTGAGGGATTCAGCAAACAGCTGATCTGATGTGCACGAGCTTAGCAGCACTATTCCTGCACAGACACCACTGAATAATGCTAATTACCTTATTTGCTGGTGAAAAATATGCAAATGGAGGTGAATTAGCAATTCAGGAAGCAGGCAGGTGTCTGTGCAGGAATAGTGTAAGACACAGAAATGTGTTCAACTACTAGCTGAACACATTTCTGCAAATTACAAAATGGAGGCATGACAGCTCGAAATAAAGCATGTATTACAATGGCTAGGCATGCCAATGGCCAAATATATGGCCATTGGCATGATAAATAGTTTAAATATTATAAAATAAAACTTTTTTTTTGGCCGATCTCAGCTGTTTAAGCATAGGGCAGTGGCATGCAAATGGGATCGTGCCAAAAAAAAAAAAAACAAGTGAAAAAGCAATTTTAATGAAATCTGGATTTTGCCATTATAGTCAATGGCATGCAGAATGAAAACAATACCAGGGAATCGTGGTTGCTAAGGAGAAAGGTCTAGTCTAAGTGCGGTAACTATGGATTAAGGCCGTGGTGTATGCAAATGAGGGGATTTATACTGAATCATAAATTTCTTCTAAGTGTCAGACTGCACCTAACAGTGTAGTTGCACCAACACCACTGTGTAGATATGAGAGCCAGATGACATGAAAAGGGAGTGTGTCATGTTTCGTGTAAGCACATTGGAACTTGGTGGCCAGTGTTTTTCCTTAGCTAAACACAGTTAAGGAAGGGGTGTGTCTGAGGCTGTATTGACTTATTCCATGAAATGAAGAGCGTGTTCGCATCCAGGGGAGGACCAGTTCTGCTTAAAAGTGTTTACTGTAGCTAAACAGATGTGCACAGTGCGCACCGGGCCAAAAAAAAACAGAACTAGCAGAACTGTTTACAATTGAGCAACAGGTATGCGCAGCATGCATCGGGGCATAAATGGGGAGGAAATGGGAAGGGGAAACAGTAGAAGGAAGACATTCAAGGAGAACTGCCATAGCTGGCAGTTGGAATGTATCAGAATCAGCCAATTACACAGGCAGCAGCTCAGCACACTACTATAAACTATACAAACACCTTTCAGTCTGGTTTTTCCCACAAACTCTACACCACTGGTGTACATATTCGGGGAATTTTAAACTGACAAAACTAACAAAACATGTTAGTGGCTGCTGTTGCTTTGATCTAACAGAATGTGTTTGAGACTGTTGGTGGTGAGGAGGATAATGCTGACAATCAACCCAGACAAAGGAGGAGGAGAAGAGTGTTCAGACCTAGGGTAACCTGCCAGGGGCTACATGATCTGGAGATATTAGAGCACTACAGGTTGGACAGGGACATACTTCAGCAACTTGTGGAGCTGTGCCACCTCGCCTCATTCCCAGAACCAAGAGAAAGGAACTCATCCCATTGGGTACCAAAGTAGGTGTGGCCTTAAGAATACAAGCTACAGGTACTTCCCAAAGACCAACTGGGGATATCATGGGGGTCTCACAGGCATCTGCATCCAGGATACTCCACCAATTCCTGGATGCCATGCAACTGCATGCCGCTGAGCACATTTACTTCCCTAGCACCCATGAGGAGAGGACCAGCAATGAGTCTCTTCCACCGTGTAACAGAATACCCTGAGGTTCTGGGTGCCATAGACTGCATGCACATCCACATCAAAGCACTAGCCAGTGACCAGGGTAGGGTCTACCTAAACTGCAAGGGGTTCCACTCCATCAACTGCCAGGTAGTGTGTGATGCCCAGGGCATTATCATGAATGTGTATGCTGGCAGCCCTGGAAGCTATCATGACTCCCAAATCTGGCATTCATCACAGCTGTACCAGGCATTTGCCAGTAGGGACATCCCATATGGCCATCTGGTGGGGGATTCTGGTTATACACTGGAACCGTGGATGATAACACCCATCAGAAATGCACACATACCCACACAAGAATGCTATAATGAGGCACACACACAAACCTGGATCATTATAGAGCATGTGTTTCGGAAGCTCAAGTCACAGTTCTGCTGCCTCGACATATCTGGCAAAGCCTTGCAGTACTGTCCAGCCACATGTGCTCACATGTTCATAGTATGTGCCGTACTACACAATATGATCCTGTGGAAACAGCTGCAGCAGGAACAAAATGGAGAAGGGCCACAGAGCCCCCACCATTGCCAAGGTCTCCACAGGCACAGAGAGACTCGGAGGAGGAACATCCTGAGCCTGACCCTGTAGGCTTGCCCAGTATGTCCTATCCTTGGCAAAGAGGCAATGCATAGCACATACACTGACACTTTAGGGCTCAAGAAACTGATCTCTCTCTCTGACTCGCACACACAGTAAAATGGATGCCAAACATCACACCACCTATACCTTACCATGTATAGGCAGTGTACTGCGTGCATCTGACATAGTCAGCCCTCAAGCACTGTCCTCACAACAGCCTCAGACACAAGGTAAGTCAGTCTCCTTAACAAAATAAATGAATGGAGTGGAATGTTCTGATAGCATATCTATGGTATTGATTCAAGCATGCAAGTGAATGGGATGGCTTACTGGGACAGCACCAGACAACTGATAGCTCTGTAGGACACCAGAAAGTGTATTCCCAATATTGGCCTACCCACCCTATCTAGTATCACCCTAGTTGACAAATACCACTGCAGTATATGTGGTGAGTCAAATAAATGGGGAGGTCATAGGTCACATGCACAGATGTCAAAGTGGGGGTCCCATACCCACCCCCAGCCTCACACAGCAGATCAGCTTTAGAAAACCATACAGAAATGTCTGGCAAAGGCCCCCACATGGAAACATCCATGAAATCCCCACCTACAGACTTTTGCACAGTGATATCTGTTACCATCAAAACATAAAATTCTCATTCAAAACTAGGTATGGACCTATTTTCTAAACTAACCTACCTCTCTCAATTCCTAACACTGTCTTTCCTGAGTACTACGTATCATGCTGAACACTTCTATTCTTCCCCTTTCAGTGCTTTTTGTAAATTTTATCATACTGAAGATGACTAACACTATTTTAAAGTCATGTAGTAAATTTTTTGTATTAGATGTTTCTGTTTCTGTATATTTTTAATATGTATTAGAGAATGACTTTGAACTTGGAGCTTTTTTCCCCGGGCCTTCACTGAAAATGGACATGTATCCAGTTGGACTAGCCCGGTTAACAAATGTAAAATAAAATAAAATAAAAATAAATAAATAAAATATCACAACAGGTCTGACAGTGGCATTATGGCTCTGAAGGGTAAGAAGTCTGAAACTACAAATGTTTATGCCAGAACAATCTGACCTGTGGTTGATACTGTTATGCCTGCAGTCTCAAAGATAGGGCACATCACTATGCTAAATGGGACCAAAATGTTAAGCAAATATCAGCACAGTTCCTGCAAATTTGTATTGTGTACAGATATGTCTCCCCCATAGTCCCATAGAAGTGCAGTAACATGTCCCTAGACTTAAGCAGCATACAGCCATCAACTAGTGTGATGACTCAACACAAACAGAAAGCAATTGTCAACAACACCCACAGTCAACGTACTGGTGCCATCCCAGGTTTGTCCACTGCCGGCAGCCTGGTTACATATGATCATCAGAATGCACTGCCTTGCTACAGATGGCCTGCATCTGTCACACCTGGCTACAGGCCTGTGGCAAATGCCCATGCCTCACCCACAGTGCCCTGTTAGGGAGTGTCATGGGTTCCATAACACCAACATAAAACAGTCTACAAAATGCAAAGAAAGGCCATGCTGCTAATTGCTAGGAGAAAACCTGCCAGTGTCAGAGAGCCAGAAATCTGGACAAAGCCATGAATAATGGGGTGAAAAAGGTCCAAAGAGAAGGACACCTTTGACATACTGCTCTAATAATGTTATAAAGTTGATGGAATGATTGTAGTAGCAGGGAATGTCTGATGGGTATGAAGTCTGAAACTGCAATGTCAGCTGTCAGTAATACCTGACTTCAACTCTGAGTGACTTGAAAAATACTTTTCCTTGAAAACCACACTTGTTTGGGTAACCAAGATATATGAGTTATGAATGTGGACATTCTGTGATACTCTGTACAGTTGACAGGCAGGGCTAGGAGTCTAAACATGGGAATGCACTCATTGGAGGCAGTCCTAACCCTGGAAGATGGTGACATATCTGCACCCACAGAATCCTGGCCCACAGCCATGGGGAGTAACACACCCTTCCCTGATCATTCATCCTATGCAACATCCTGACCCCAAAATGCGGCCATCCAAGCAAGATGAGGTGGGCCATACATATATGTGAGACACACACACCTCCAGGCTGGTCAAACAGTCTGACACACACAAAACCCTCCAAGTGCAGTCAACCTTTGAGAAGACCCCTATGCAAAGTACTGGTAGCTATAGGCCAACATATCTGACCTAGGACACCTCCCTCTACATATCTTATCCCCTACAAATCTATCTGGAGTCTGCCAACCTGATCCTGTCTGACTTATATTAACCAACGGTGGACTGGAAATCAGACCAGGCCAGAACAGAAATGCACAGAGATTCCAACATTGTAATATATCTCCAAGGTGCTGGACCATTTCCACAGTTTCAGCAGTCAATTGTTCATAGGCATACCTCTCAACAGGCTGGATTGTGCAAGAATGCATAGCATTTAGCCTGTAATTTTGGTGTGTGCATCATCCATCCAGTATTCCTCCGGTAAATCACTCTGATGATCTGATGAGGTATGTCACGAAGTACTGAAACAATACATGACAGTGTCAAATGACATATATGTCAGACGTCTGCTAAAGCAATCCCTGTAACCCTAGCAACCCATGCATTACTGAGAGAAATAGTCACAATCACTGTATGGCCCATTGTCTCCCCATTTTGTTAGGCTGTCACCAGATATCCTGCACCAACAGGTTGAGAGGTATGGCTGCAGCACAAAACAAACTGGACTGGAGTACACCAATCCCTGGAATGGAGTCCCATATTTACTATAGAAGATCACACTGGGCATGCTCATACACTTAGAGAAATGTCAGTAGGATCTAGGAATGAACAGGCCTTCCCCACCCAGTGCACTTCCCATTGCCCTGCTTTAGCAGTCCTGCAGTTGTCTGTCACCATATAAGTCCCTTTCATGAGGCCTTAGCCCTATATGCTCTGTGGGGCATGTGATAACTGTGTAACACTATAGTGCAAATAACTAGCTAGGTAGGAGTTTTAATCTCAGTCCTGGCAAATGTCAAAGTGTGTGTGTGTTTAGAAGTTAAAGCTTTTAGGTCCATTCAAACCCAGTACACTTCCCCTTTCCCTACTTTAGCAGTCCTGCAGATTATCAGTCACCTTAGAAGCCCCTTTCGTCAAACTTCACCCTGTTAAACTCTGTGGCATGTGTAATAACTGCATAACATTATAGTAAAAACAACAAGTTAGGTAGGAGTTCTAATCCCAGTCCTGGCAAATGTCAAAGTGTGTGTTAATAAGTTAAAGCTTTTGGGTCAATTCAAACCCAGCACACTTCCCCTTTCCCTACTTTAGCAGTCTTGCAGATATCAGTCACCTTAGAAGTCCTTTTCATCAGGCTACAGCCACATAAGCTCTATAGTGTGTGAGATAACTGCTTAACACTGTAGTACAAATAACTAGTTAGGTAGGAGCTCTAATCCCAGTTCTGAAAAATGTGCGTGTGTGTGTGTGTGTGTGTGTGTGTGTGTGTGTGTGTGTGTGTGTGTGTGTGTGTGTGTGTGTATGTGTATGTGTAGTTTAAAGCATTTTGTAGCTTCTCTTACCCAGTACATCACCCATTGCCATACTTTACAAGGGCTGGTGATGTTCCTCACCTTAGTACCTTTGGACAACCATCACCCTGTAAGCTCCGTGGCACATGCAATAAATGTGTAACACTGTAGTACCAATAAATAGATAGGTAGGGGTTCTAATCTCAGTCCTGGAAAATGTAAAGATGTATGTGTGTGTGTGCATGTGTGTGTGTGTGTGTGTGTGTGTGTGTGTGTGTGTGTGTGTGTGTGTGTGTGTGTGTGTGTGTGTGAGAGAGAGCACTATCCTGTCTGTGGGGGGTTGTGTTTGTGTGAGAACCATATCCATTGGGGGTGGGTTTTGCTACTTTTTGTTGTCGCCCACACAGTACATGCCCCAGTGTCCACATTACAAGACCTACAGTTGTCATCCACTGTAGAGGGACCTGTAGACACTCTGCAGCCCTATAAGCATTGTGCCATGTGCAATAACTATGTGACAGCATGGAATAGATAACAAGATAGGCTGCCCATCTAATCCTTGGATAGCACTCCCCACTCAGGAATCATAGACAAACACATTCAGGTAGGCAGCCACCCCTACATCAGTAGGTGGCCTGCAAACTGGCTCACAGATAGAACATACAGTGTGAAAGCAGCGGACTCCATGTCAGACTGCTGAACAGTCACGAATGGAGTCCCACAGGTTGTGGACCTGGGTTCCCTCATGTTTGGGATCCACACCTCTGAGGAACAGCCCACTACAAAGGCACCCAGGCTGACAATGTTTGCAGATGACTACAAGGTGGGTGCTATCATTACCCCCCCCACTTGAGGTTGACATCCTTTACAGTGGCCTCTCTGAGACCTATGACTGTTGTCAGAATCCTAGACTTAAGCTCAATGCCAGATAATGTGCTGCCATCCCTTTTTGGGTACGACATGATCCCCATAAAGTAATACATTGGTGGTAGTCTAATGAACACTGATGTTGGTATAATGGAACTGGGAACAGAGGTTGACAGTGAGCTCTATGGTAATCACCACAGTGACACTGTCTTCCAAAAGTCCTTCCATGTGTCACTTCCCCCGGCTCAGGGTGTTGAATCAAGGAAGTAAAAGGACAGTGTTTCCCTTTGCACTCCCCTCAGAAGGCCAATCAATGTGCACTATGGCCCATTTGCCATGTACCCCAATGGGCACCAGCAACAGCAGGTAAAGCTACAAATCTACCTTACAAAGAGGATCTTAGGTACTACACACTTGCCCCATATGGATAGATCCCAACAACAGCAATAAATTGCTGTCTCATATTGGCTACTTAGGTATGATATCTGCTTGACATAAACAGCCATGTCTGACCCAAACCTGTCAGGAATGCTACATCCAAGGAAAGCAATCTGTCTACACAACATGTCCCAGATACCTCAACCCCATCCTCACAATCAACATGCTGGAAGGACAGGTTCACAACCCATAGACTGGCCACGCTATGGAATAGACACCACATACATGAACACTACATACATGTCAAGCCGAGCACATGACTGGCCCTCTTCAAGAGAAATCAGGAGGAGTGGATGGGGAATAGAATACCCACCCTGGGGTCACTCCAGTGACTATACTCAGCAGACACACTGGGGAGTATCATCAGGTGGCATGATGCCAGTGTATTCCCATAGGCTAGCCTTGTAAAGCCTCCATGGCCATTTGCCACATACACACCTATGACGTTTTGAACATATGGATCTCAGTACTGTCAAATGTGTGTGTGTGTGTGTGTGTGTGTGTGTGTGTGTGTGTGTGTGTGTGTGTGTGTGTGTGTGTGCATTAGTGTGTCTGGAAGTGTTTGTTAGTGTGTTAACATGTGGGTGAAAGTGGATGGTGGCCTGTTTTACCCAGTACAACTACCATCGCTATACCTTACAAGTGCTGTAGATGTTATTCACTATATAGGTACCTTGGGACACACCAGAACTTATAAGCTCTGTGATGTGTGCAGTAGCTGCATAACACTATAATACCAATAATCACATAGCTAGGGGTTCTAGTATGAGTCCTGGCAAATGTGTGTATTATTGTGTGTAAGTATGTATATGTATAGGTTACAGTATTTTGTGGCCTCTCTCACCAAGTACATCACCCATTGTCATAATTTGCAGGGCTTGGTGATGTCCCTCCCCTTACAAGTACCTTTGGACAAGTGTTACCCCATAACCTCCATGGCATGTGCTATAA
Organism: Protopterus annectens; assembly: GCF_019279795.1. Classification (NCBI taxonomy): domain Eukaryota; kingdom Metazoa; phylum Chordata; order Ceratodontiformes; family Protopteridae; genus Protopterus; species Protopterus annectens. Next base: position 1,703,401,760 of record NC_056725.1, on the reverse strand, counting down.
ATGCATAACAATGTAGAAATAATAAATGGATTGGTAGGGGTTCTAATCTCAGTCCTGATAAATGTGTGTGAGTGAAGAGTATCTTGTGTATTTGTGTGCAAACGACATCCATTGGATGGCCATGGATTCTTATTTTATGCCATGGTACACACAGTACACATTCCTAAGTCTACTGTATGAAGTCCACTGTTCACATCAACCATAATGGTATCTGTAGACACTCTTCAGCCCTATAAGCTCTATGCAATAGTATGGAATAGTATGGTATGAATAACAAGATAGGTTGCCCTGGCAATGACAGTACTGGCAAGCATGTGTGTGTGTGTGTGTGTGTGTGTGTGTGTGTGTGTGTGTGTGTGTGTGTGTGTGTGTGTGTTTGTGCATGTGCATTGGTGTGTATAGCAGTGGTTGTGAGTGTGTAGATTTGTCTTTGACACTATTATGAGTACTCTCACACCCAGTACAGCCGCCATTGCCATACCCCACAAGAACATGTGATGTTATTCACCTTACAGGTACATTGTAATACACATCACACTAGTAGTCCTGAGCTACCTGCAATAACCGCATAATAGTGTGGTACCACAACTTGATGGGTAGGGGTTCCAAACACAACACTGGCAACTGTGATCCTGTGCATGCATGTGTGTGTGTGTGTGTGTGTGTGTGTGTGTGTGTGTGTGTGTGTGTGTGAGAACAGTATTCTCTGTGTGTTTGGTCGACACAATATCCTCTAAGTTTGAGGGCATTAGCAATCTGAGGTGTGTTCCACCCACCACACTTACCATTGTCCACTATACTAGAGCCGATGTCAACCACCATAGACTGAGATACAACCCCTCAGCCCTATAAGCTGTGAGGCACATGCAAGAACTGTTACACAGACCTTGGAAATGTGTGCAGATACAGCTGTACCCTGACAATGACGTGGTCGATGTGTTACTACACTGTAATACTCCTTTTTGGTGATGTCTGCAGGGCCACATCCTGCTGACACAGCGACACCTGGAACACAAACAGAATACAGCATGTGAGAAGACATTCTCTTAGTGTTACTAACACCAACAGTGCATCATGGCCGAAAAGGTACACACACACTCTGATGTGTAACCATTACAAATGCCAGATGACAGCACCTTACACAATGTTAAATAGCTACACTCTGCTAAAGTCACCCTGTGCATCAGACCCATATAAGCATGTCCCTGCATTGATGGTATGGATGGCATGGATGTGGCACAGGTATCATCATATGCACAGGGTGTTGTGTGGGTTTGCCAGAAGCCTAGGTTGGGCCACATGGTTGACATCATGTGTGTGGTTTGAGGAGTGTTCATTAAATGGGCAGTGCAGGGGTGGTGTGTGTTTGTGTGTGTGTGTGTGTGTGTGTGTGTGTGTGTGTGTGTGTGTGTGTGTGTGTGTGTGTGTGTGTGTGTGTGTGTGTGTGTGTGTGTGTGTGTGTGTGTGTGTGTGTGTGTGTGTGTGTAGGTGACTTTTCTGATGGTGATGTGTGTGTGTTTGTATGCAGACAGTCATGCCATGTGGGTGCCCTACACAGGGTTGTTTTGGACAGCTGTGGGCTGTACATGGCAGAGTGTACAGTTCACTGTCTCTGGCCATGGACATGGGAACTGGGCCTGCTGAGGGTATCAATGTCACCACCAGGGCCGAGTCCAGATGCAGTACTACTCCCCACTGGTGAGCTGCCTGCTGGATCCACGTTGGGGTTGGGACCATCCAGGATCATGTGCCCATGGCCTGCTGCATTGTGGCATGGACAGCACACCTCCTTCAGTAGTGCTGGAGGTATTGCCAGCATAGGAATGTGATGGTGCACGGCCCTGTAGACCCTCAGGTGATCATGATGCTGCCCTACAGCCATGTGGCTGCCGGCCAGCATCCGCCAAATGCTCAAGCACAGATATTCCATGGTTGAGAAGTGGCAAGGTCTCCCCCTACCATCTATCTATGATCCCAGTATGCTCACAGATGGCTGCAGTGAGTTCATATTGCCAGGGACACTAGGGACGTGCACATCCACGACCCTGCGTATATATCTGGTATTATGTTCATTACATGCTTGTGCCCCCATGACAGACTGAAAAATGCATCTGGTGACTGCTGTCATGGCACTTGCAACAAGGGCATGATTGGCTGCAATCCTCCTCCGAGCATCCCTGCCCATCTGACTGTGTGGGACCTCACCAGCACTCTGGCTATGGCTAGTGCCTGCACCCTTACTTGCCATCATCACCACAGTAACCTGTTCTATGCCACCACCCGCCAACTTTCCATTATCTTTGGCCACTGGTGAGGGGGTATGTGTGGGCATTTTGACTGTGTGCGTGGATGGGGTTGACAATAGTGGGATGCCAACCAATGGTACAGTATCAGCCCCTGACAATCCCACCTGTGCCTCAATATTAGTATCATCATGTTCAGATTCTGCAGAGACACTGACATCAGTATCAGAGTGGGAGGGACCACAGTCACCATATCCACATGTGAGGGATAAACAACAAATGTAAATTACTACTGGCACTATAAGGTTTGCTGGTACACAGCCACACACACACACACACACACACACACACACACACACACACACACACGCACACACACACACACACACACACACACACACACACACACACACACACACACACACACACACACACACACATGTGAGGTGCCTAACACAGACCTCACATTATCTGACTGGGGGCATTCACAACACACAGTCAAACAATAACATACACACTCTGGACAGACCCTCAGCATCATGCAGTGCAGCCCTTTCCAATTACCGTTACTACTAATATACACCTCTAGAATACGTGAGTGGTGTTAGTAGGTGATGGCCCTTCACCTAGCACACACTGCACCCATGTAAATTATTGCTGTTCACCTGTATAGCACTGTGGCAACTCCTACAGAACATACCCGCAACGGTATAGGGATTTGCTGAATGTTTACATGTGTGGCTCATACGTTTGGTTTGTTCCTCATAACTCCTGTGTTTGTCTGATACATTACTAAGTTAGCCTGTGGATTGGTGCCACCAAGTAATGTCCTAATTTGAGGTGCAGACTGCATAACCTGCAGTACATGTATTTTATAACAAAGCCGGTTACTCTAACAACTTCCCAAGCTTACAGTGTCTATAGTAAGTGCACACACACTGGTTAACATGCCAGGGTTTTGTGATATATCACATGAGACATCAGAATTCAGGTCATAACATTGCCATCATTTCATATGACATATAACTTGTGCAATCCAACTGAAGAACATACACATCAGTTACAGGTAACATCTGGTAATTGAAATAGGTACAATAGGCTGAATGCTCAGTCAGTCATGTTGACCTGTTAGGGCAGGACATCTGTAGGACAATGCACATACATGGTGGGCTATGGGCCAGAATTAGTGGCACTTTCTTCATTTTGCTGTAACACACATATGTCATTTGATAGTGCAGTAGCCTTTGCATTCACAGACATACCCTGGAGGATGTCTGATGCTCATATGGCAGGCAGAGAGGTGAAAGGCTAGGTTTGTGGTAGTGAGGGTAGGAACTGTTAATGCTGTGAGTATGACTGGTATGTGAACAGAGCTAGCTGATATGCTGGACAGAGAAAGGGTGGCTATATTGTGTGTGCCAGAGACCAGATGGATGGGGTGTACAGCTGTGTGTATATTGGAGTTGGTTACAACTAGTTCTATCATGGTGTGCATGGGAGGGGAAATGGTGTAGGGGTTAACCTGAAGGAACATTATGCCAAGAGTGTTTTTGGAGGTGATAAGAGTGTCAGGTAGAGTGATGTTCATGAAGCTGGGAACTGATGGTGTAATGTTGACAGTTGTTAGTGCATATGCTCCGCTAATTGCGTGTGTGATGGATGAGACAGACGTACTTTGGTGTGGTTGGGTGAAGTAGTGATGCTTGTACCCAAGGGTGACTGAGTGGTAATTGGAGCAGATTTCAATGGGCATGTTGGTGAAGGGGACAGAGGGGATGCAGAAGTGATGTGTAGGTATGGTGTTAAGCAAAGGAATGCAGAAGGTGAGATGGTGGTGGAGTTTGCAACAGAGGTTGGACATGGGTGTGGTGAATACATAGGTTTACAAGACTGAGGGGCATAGGATGCCATGCAAGAGTGGAGGAAGATGCAGACAGGTGGATTATCTCCTATGCAGGTGGGCTTGTTTGAAGTGGATTGGTAACTGTAAAGTGATGACAGAAGAAAGTGTAGGTAGGCAGCATGGAAGGTTGGTCTGTGGGATGACGTTGGTGATCAAGAAGAGGGGGAGGAGTGAGGGCAGCACCACAGATCAAATGGTGGATACAGAGAAAGGGTGATTGTGAGGCTGAGTTCAGGGAAGAGTTGAGACAGGCAGTGGGTGGCAGTGAAGAGTTAGCAAATATCTGGGTATCTACATCTGAGCTAGTAAGGGAGATGAGTAGAATGGGGCTTGGAGTGACATCTGCACAGAGGAAGGAGGAAAAGGAGACTTGGTGGTGGCATGAGCATTTACAAGGGAGTATACAGAGAAAGAGGTTGGCCAAGGAGAAGTGGGATTGTCAGACAGATGAAGAAAGTAGACAGGTATATAGGGAGATGGGGTGCATGGCAAATAGAGTGGTGGCAAAGGCTGAGGATGGGGCATCTGAAAGGTTGTATGTAAGGTTGGGCACCTAGGATGGAGAATAGGACCTGTACCAATTGGCTTGACAGAGGCATGTAGCTAGAAAGATGTGCAGCAGATAAGGCTGAGAAAGGATAATGATGGATGTGAACTCACTAGCGAGGAGAGTGTGTCGAGCAGGTGGAAACAGTACTTTGATGGGCTGTTGAATGAAGAGAATGAGAGAGTGAAAAGGTTGGATGATGTGGGTGTGGTGAATCAGGATGTGCAAGAGATTATCAAGGGGGAAGTAAGAATAGCTATGAAGATATTTAAGAATGGAAAGGCTATTGGTCCATATAACATACCTGTTGAAGCATGGATGTTTTTAGGACAAATGGCAGTTGTCTTTTTAACCGGATCATTTACTGTAATCTGGGAAAGTTGAAGGATGTGTGAGGAGTGGATAAAATGTGTTTGGGTACTGATTATGAGAATAAGGGTGGTGTGCAGAGCCGTAGTAACTACAGAGGGATAACACTGATCAATCATAGCATGAGGTCATGGTAAAGGGTGGTGGAAGCTAGGCTAAGAAGGGAGATGAGGATTACTGATCAGCAGCATGGTTTCATGCCAGGATAGAGCAGTACAGATGCAATGTTTGGTCTGAGAGTGTTGATAGGGACATACAGAGAAGGTTGGACATAGCTGCATTGTGTCTTTGTGGACTTACAGACAGCATATGACAGGATGCCTAGAGAGGAGTTGTGGTATTGTATGAGGTGGTCAGGAGTGGTGGAGGAACCCATAAGAATGCTACAGGATATGTACAAGACTAGTGTGACAGCAGTGAGTTTTGCATTGGGAGTGACAAGTGTGTTTAAGGTGGAGGTGGGAGTCCATCAGGGTTCAGCTATGAGCCCTTTCTTATTTGCAGTGGTGATGGACAGGTTGACAGACATGATCAGACAGGAGTCCCCTAGACTGTGCTGTTTGCAGATGACATTGTGGTCTGTAGTGAGAGTAGCGGACAGGTTGAGGAGAACCTGGAGAGGTGGAGGTATGGTATAGAGAGGAGAGGAATGATGGTCAGCAGGATTAAGATGCAATATATGTGTGTGAATGGGGAGGGAGGATGGAGGAATGGTGAGGATGCAGGGAGTACAGTTTTCAAAGGTGGATAGATGTAAATACTTGGGAGCAACAGTTCAGTGCAATAGCGAGTGTGGGAGAGAGGTGAAGACATGTGTACGGGCAGGATATGAGTGGTGGGGAAGAGTGTTAGATGTGATTTGTGACAGACGAATACCATTAAAAGTGATAGGGAAGGTCTACAAGAGGGTAGTGAGACCAGCTGTGTTATATGGGTTGGAGACATTGGCAATAGAAAAAGAGGAACAAGTCAGAGCTGGACGTAGCAGAGTTACTGATGGTATGATTTGCACTGGGTGTGGCCTAGCAGTGTCACAGTCAGTATTGTGCAACACACACTCCAGTAGTGGTCATATGTGAGCCATCCTTTCCTGGGGTGACGCAGGGTCCTAAGCTGTGTTCTATGTCACTGCAGACAGACACCGTTTCTATGACCATAGGTTTTGCTCAGCAATATATCAGTACAGCATGTGGTGTTGAGACATAATATTGTTTGAACTTCCTATTTTCCACGTGTACAAATCCCCTACTACATTCTTAGTTTGACATAGCTTAGTTTGACATGCTTAGTTTGACATAGCTGTGTTTTTTTGTTTTAAGTTCAGTTGATGTACTCCATCAGTCTCAGTGTGTGTGTTTGTGTGTGTGTGTGTGTGTGTGTGTGTGTGTGTGTGTGTGTGTGTGTGTTTGTGTGTGTGTGTGTGTGTGTGTGTCTCTCTCACTCTCTGATACAGATGTGGGATATACATCTGTTTTGTATAGGCAGCATCTTGCCTTTAGTTGGTAATGTTCATGAGCAGTTGATGGCCTGTGCACTATTTGGAGTCCCCCACTTGCTAACTGCATGTGGAACAGCTTTGGTATCATTCCCATACCCAATAGCATGGACACACACTCCTATAACTGAGTACTTCATGTGGGTGTTGCCCCTTTTCTTTGCCTGGGAGGAGTACTTCATGGAGGTGTGTGAAGAGCAGCATTACAGAGTGTAGTTGGGAATACGTCTTCCAACAAACACTGTGGAGACTGCCCAACAATTTTATTTATTATTTTATTTTACATTTGTTGACTGGGTTCGTCTAACTGGATACATGTCCATTTTCAGTAGAGGCCCGGGGAGATAAGCTCCAAGATAGAACAATGAAATTAACAAGATAACAAATAAGGAAACATTAAACAAAAAAAATCATATTTATAATGCATATTACAGGTTATCACAGTAAATTCAGCAGTGCAGAATACAGGCATAACATAGCATGCTAGTACAATCAAGATGTTCTAGAGGGAGATAGTACTATGGTTAATAAGGAAGGAATTACAGTTAATGAGTAGAAGGGGTAGGAAGAGCAAAGTATTAAAAGATACATAACTAATCAGGCTTAGTACAGGGGCATAACCACTGTGTTCTGAGGAACGCTTTCAATTTGTTTTCAAACTGGGGGAGAATGTTCCAGACAGAGGGACAGAATGTAAGTATTGCTGTTATATATTTGAAGTAATGCTAGTTTGACAGGGCTTGTGTGGATATGGCTGCCTTGCATGAATTTAAGTCTGAAAGTGTTATGTGGTTGACATAACCCTCAGCTGTAGGGCTAGCTGCAGACTAGCCAGAGTTTGGACTCTTATATTTGGTGTGTTACTCACACATTTTTTGATCTTGGAAATTCAGTAGCATACTCTGGGGATTGCAGTCAATAAATGGTATCATCCTTGTGTGTTTCTGACTTCATATCCCTCAGAACAGATATGTCACAACAACCCTGTTACACCAGCAACGTTTTTCAGTTTATGACAGCAATATGTCAATAATGCCCCTGTGTGTGGGTCTTTGCCCCCAAGTATGGCAGGCTTTGTCCAGATGTCATGCTATAAGAGGTGTATAAGTATAGTATATCACTATATAGCGACTTCATTCCAGATATCATCCCAGTGATGTATCAGACTGCCAGACACGTTACGTGTAGAAGGCCTTATAAATGAGGACAAAGCCTGGACGTTCTGTGGGACTCTATACAGTTGAGAGGACTGTGTATTTCTGGCAATTGTTGAAAGACTGTCGGGATTGTGTAGCAGTGTACTGTGAATGTATTTGGCCTGTGTGAGGGAGGGGGTAGATGTAAGTGTTGAGGGTTCATTTCTATCTGACTTTGCATGCTGGTCCAGCTTCTGGTGCTCTAACAGTTATATATGTTTGTAGGGGCAGACTGACACATGTCCCATACCACAGTCAGGCATCAGACTACACAGTGAATTGAGTCAGTATATATATATATATATATATATATATATATATATATATATATATATATATATATATATATATATATATATATATATATATATATATATATATATATATATATATATATATATATATATATATATATATATATATATATAGGGGTAGTGTGTGAGTGGCAAACATGCTGATGATTTTGTTCACACAGTCCATATACTCTACTGTTCCTGTGGTTTTCCAATATATCACTTTGAATGTGGTGAGATTGGTTCTGGGTATGCACTTTCATGGTAGTGTCTGTTGGTCAGTGCTGTTACATCCCTGTAGTGCCTGATATATTTGCAATTGCATGTGTATTCCCCCATAGCAAAATTGGGTTTGTGTTGTGACAGTTTGCCTGTAGTTTAGACAGTACTTGGTGACATGCCTGGCAGCTCAGTGTAGTTTCATTATTGTGATGTTATGTCCCGATATTTATCAGATGTAATGATGCCTGGCTCCCATACTTGTTGTGTATGTCTGACACATCAGTGACTAGTGGGGAGTAATTTGGTTTTGGACTTGGGCTATTCCACTCACTATATATGGTACAACAGACAGGAGGGTGTTACTGCATTAACCGTGTCACCTTATCTACTCCAGTATTTGGGATATGGTCCCAGTTTCATGCCTTTACACCCCCCTCCGGTCAGGCTTGGTCCAGATTTGTTGCACTAAGGGGTTCTGAGCATACCTCTCGACTGGTTAGATTGCTTCAGACTGTCCAGTATTATTGCTCATATTTATGTTCTGTTCCACAAAATCATTGTTTTCATTTCTGTGGTAAATCACTGTGATGATGTGAGGATTTCTGTCTGTAAATGATGACATACATTTCAGTTTCGGAACTCACATCCTTCTGAACATGTATGCTGACATGAACCCTGTTACTGTAGCAACATTCTACATTTATAACTGGAAAACATACATTATGTTCCTGTTCTTGGGCCATTGTCCCCCCATTTTGACAGCCTTTGTCCAGAATTATTGCACTAAGAGATGTAGAAGTATGGTGCTGGGTATGACTCCACTACATGTTATGAGCATATCTCTCTCTCTGTATATATATATATATATATATATATATATATATATATATATATATATATATATATATATATATTTTTTTTTAGATATATCTATTATCTATACTGATATATATATATATATATATATATATATATATATATATATATATAAATATATATATATACACACATATATATATATATATATATATATATATATATATATATATATATATATATATATATATATACATATATACTGAAAAAAAAATATTTGTTTTATTTTTATTAGTTTAGGGATGTGCACATAGCTAACAGTCATACCTCTCCACATCTGACAGCATACAATGTGTACGAAGCCTAACATGATGGGAGGGCAAAGAGGACAGATTTTAAATATTGGTCTTACAAACTTGGGAAGTTGATGACTAATAGGTTTTGCATTAGCATGACTTACTTGGAGGATGTGGGGTCTTACAGTCATATGTTTGGCATTATTTAATGACTCTAAGCCTCAACTCTTTGCCAGGATGCAAATCTATACATTCTGCAGATATCTGTTCAGTTGGAGGTATGCTAACAGTATCCGTATGGCACTTCCTGAGTGCAGGGGGCATGTTTCCTGTACGAACAGTGCTCAGACACACCCTCTGCACTTCTTCACGGATCGTGCCCATGTAGGTTATACAGCAGCACACCTTTACGAATATGCAAGGGGTACTGCTGTGCTGCACTGGCACAATCCACTCTGTGCAGGAATAGCACTATTCCAGCACAGAGTTTGATGAATCCCAGGGGTAGATTATATTAAATCCTGTAGGGGTGATGTCTTTATCAGGTATTTCTGGTTTTAGCCAGGTTTCTGTGGCAATGACTACATCATGAGAGTGGGCAGTGAGGTAGTCATGGATGGCATGGATTTTAGTGTGCATGCTTCTCAAGTTCATATTTAAGAAGTGGAGATTATGCTTGGAGGGCATTGGGTGATATTTGATCAGGGAAGAGTTGCTGATGATGGGAACCAGGGCTTGGGTGAATGTCTCCACCGATTAATTGAGTGTTTTCTTGTGTAGGAAAGTGTATAACCAAATAAGCTTTTGCTTTAGTTTTATTGGTGCCCTGGTAGTTGGCAGTCCTTTTGGAATACATCATTGCACAAGTTAGAGACTAGCAGAGATATTTTTTAAACTTAGACTTCATTTGAAATTAGCTGAAGTGATATTTAAAATAATTATTATTTAGTATATCATGAATGTGTGCCTTTAAAGTCTACTTTTGCTATGCCCAATTTTAAGCATTCAATAATGACCTATTGGGGAAATAATGAACCACTCAGTGATACTGGGTCTCTTTACTCTTGCAAAGTCTGTAATTTTCCCAATAATGGCTATCCCAGAAATAGGATGTTAAATTGGTTTGCATTTGTTCTACTGTTAGTGAATTTTTTTTTCTAATTTTTGATTTAAAATAGTTTCTCCACTTAATATTTCATGGTTGCTGTAAGATATGTAATTGCTGTTAGACGATGTAGTATTTTACATCCAAAATATATTTTATTTAAGTATTTAATGTTTTACACACACAACCATCCCACACACACATCATTTTAATGCAGTTAATCTCGTTATTTTGTTTTATTTATATTCCCACCCTCGCTAAATTCAGCTTTTTAAGTGCCACAGATAGCAAGGGGGAAGGACAAATGGCTGTTCATTGTAACTGATTATTGCAGTTACATTTTCTCCAGTACTGTGTTAGCATTGCAACTGGCCTGTTTTCTAAGTGCCATTATCAAATTTCTTGTTAGAATCAAGAATCAAGAATCAAGCTTACACTCAGTAGTTTGCAATATATCAAATATCAATGGTGCAACTCACTCACACAGTATGTTATTTATATAGAGATAAAAATACTGAATGATTCAGCAAGTGTTACAGGCATGAATGCAGTTATTATAAATAATCAGTTGTAT
>NC_056725.1:1703258201-1703385701 GCF_019279795.1 Protopterus annectens | reverse complement strand
AGATACTGCTCTGATGTCAAGATAACAGTGTGCCTGTTCTGGCAAATTCATGCCTTAAGGGATACGCAGCAGTGTTGGAACCTGGAAGGCAAATTAATCAGCACTAGATCTTTGGTTCAAATTAGAATTAGTTTAGATTTCACAAAAAATATCAAGGGAGGTGTATAATGTGATAAAGAAAATATACATATTTACACACAAAAAAAATAAAATTATAGTCTGGTGCATTTATTTGAACAGAAAAATACAAGTATTAGCTATAATTTTCTTGAACAAGCAGCCATTTTAGGATGAGTTGTAGATGGGACATCAAGGGGGTGGTATGCAAATAACACTGTGAGTGGTGACACACAAACAGGGTGTGATTCAGAGAAACAAGCAGCATGACCTCACTAGCAGAGAAGTAGCACATCATGCATGGTATGTAAATGGATGCATAGTAGTATGCAAATGAGTCGACATGCTAATGAGAGCCATTACGCATGCAAATGATGAAATCTGACATCACGGAGTAATTCAAAACTGTATAAAGTTAATGCAAAGAGCCTTGGTCATCATCTATTATGAATGTCAGGATTTTCCAGTGTAGAGGAACTTCATTTATATCATGATGGTTAGAGCAACATCAGCATTATCTGAGCACTATATCTTATCATCTGGTTTTGGAACCAGTGACCTTGATGCTGCAAAGTTACCATCCACGTTCCAGATGGGTTTGGTGGCAGCCTTCACTGTTACCATGTGAGTAGAGGTATCATATGGGAGGTAGTAGACACATGTTTTCCTGCCCTACGTGGAATCAAGGAAGATGTATAGAATGTCTATCCCTGTGTACAAGAAGGTTTCTGTAGCATTAACCATCCTTGCTACAGTGCATGGATTTTAGAATTACAAAGTGACAGAGGGAAGGGTTTAAATGGGTATGTTCCTTTAAGACCACTGCACAGGTCACGTGACCTTAAGAGGTAGACCTGAAACTGTGTGTATTTGAGCAGCATTCCATGCCTGTTTTATTGGGTCTGAAGAAGCACCTGGATAGGTGTGAAAGTGCTTGTATTTTTATTGCATGATTTTAACATTTTTTATGCTGTTTTATTAAACTTTGGAACTGCTACTTCATTAGATTCAGCTGTGTTGTTGACTGGTTATTCTACTTGGATTACCTTTCTATCAGCCTTCATAATCACTGTGGATGACTGGACAGATGTTTGTAACTTTTCACTTGGATATCTAGAGAAAATGGGCTTACTTTGGATCATCGGTAGCCTCCCAACAGTACTGGAAACTACGGCTGAATTCTCAGTTGCTTCCATACCTCTCAGGTGTACCTCATTACGAGGAATGTACCTCATTTGGGATCTTAAAAAGTTCACGTTCCTCGAAGTTCCACAAAGTTCCACATTGAAAGATTCTGTCACACATCCAGTGTTAGGAAGTTTTTTTTAAGTGAAATCCATTGTAAATAGAAATGAATCATATTAATTCATTAAAAGATCTTTATAAGTAAAACCAGCATATTTTAGCCATCCTATGACCTTCCTAGCTGAAGTTGTTAGTAAGCCATTTGTATGTGTTCCACATTTTGCCCATTTGTTCCACATTATGAGGGCTAGTGTTCCTCATTTTGGAGATGGAAGGTTGAGAGCTATGATTGCTTCATTGGCTTTATGTTTAGTATGAACCTTTAAACCTATGTCAGTTTACAATAGGTCACTAAGCAGTCATGATCATTTATATTCAACAGGGAACATCAAATGGGTTTATTTCTGAGGTGTTAAATTTTCTTGCCGTACGTCTGTGTGGGAGGCTGAATGACGGCCATGGCAGTTTATTAACTTTGCCCAAGTAAACACATGCATCTTCAATGGCTGGTTTTACAGCAGCACATTTCAAGTGATTTAAAATAGCAAAGGTACGTTCGCTCATCTGATGTTGTTTGTCTAATCATTCCCTTGTTGCATGTAATGACATCCTAGAATAGTGGCACACACCATCTTCACAGCTTGTTTTTACCCTAAACTATCTGGAGACCATTCTCACAGAACCATATTAAGTGCTGTTGAAATGTATTTTGTCTGTGAGCCAGAACTGTATAAAATCAGTTTTACTGTGTTATCCACCTTATATAAGAACATAAGTGTTGCACGCAAATTAAATTGTTCTCTAAGATTCTACAGCCAGCGTGCAATTCTTTCAACATCCATAGTAGAGGTGCACAGTTTTGTTAAGTATTGCAAGCTTTTACACTGCTTTTTAAAATGTTTTGTCTGTGCCTACTGATTTTGTTCTGTCTTTCCCTCACCTGTTATTCTATGCAGTGTTCCCCTTATTTCAGTTAACATATCTCATGTGGTTCCTGTAGGCACTGATCAAGATGAGAACTTGGAGGAAAATCCAGAATTCTCATTGCTAACCATAAGATGCCCAGAGGTACTTTATCAACCAACTTTTCTTTCTCCTGTGAAAAGTGAAATGTTTGGGCTCTCCAATAAAAGTGAAACCTATTTATTATAAACACCTGAAGAAGGAGAGGCTAGAGTTCATAGCTGTTCCATAATTTGAATGTAATCATCACCTCCCTTCTTAACCTAGCTTCCACTACTCTTTCCCATAGCTTCATGCTGTGACTGATCAATTTAATCCCTCTGTAGTTACTACAGCTCTGCACATCACCCTTATTATTAAAAATCGGTACCAAAACACTTTTTCTCCATTCCTCAGGCATCCTCTCACTTTCCAAGATTTCATTAAACAATCTAATTAAAAACTTCACTGCCATTTCATGTAAACACCTCCCTGCTTTCACAGGTTTGTCATCTGGACCAACACCCTTTCCGTTCTTCATCCTCTTCATAGCTATCTTTACTTCCTCCTTGCTAATCCACTGCACTTCATGATTCACTATCTGCACATCATCCAACCTTCTCTCCCTCTCATTCTCTTCATTCATCAGCCCCTCAAAGTACTCTTTCCATCTGCTCAACACACTCTCCTCGCTTGTGAATATGTTTCCCTCATTATCCTTTATCACCCTTACCTGCTGCACATCTTTACTAGCTCGGTCCCTCTGTCTAGCCAATTGGTACAGGTCCTATTCTAACTCCTTAGTGTCCAACCTTTTATACAACTCGTCATATGCCTTATCCTTAGCCTTCGCCACCTCTCTCTTTGCCATGCACCTCATCTCCTTATACTCTTGTCTACTTTCTTCATCTCTCTGACAATCCCACTTCTTCTTCACCAACCTCTTTCTCTGTATACTCTCCTGTACTTCTTCATTCCACCACTAGGACTCCTTGTCCTCCTTCCTCTTTCCAGATGTCACACCAAGCACCTTTCTAGCCATCTCTCTTACTAGCTCTGCTGTAGTTACCCAGCTATTCGGTAACTCTTCACTGCCACCTAGTGCCTGTCTTAACTCTTCTTATAACTAAGTAATTCATTCATAAAGCACAACTCCTCAGTCATTACTTCAGTCATTTCAAACATTTTTAAAGACTCAAGCTGGTATTATTTTATACACTTCAGTTTAAAGTAATATTGCTTATCATTTATAGTGCATACCTTTATGAACACATTATTTACAGAACTCTATACGATCTTCATAAAAGCAGCATATGAAGATAACCAAACTGCACAAAACTCTATCCAGTTTTTGCAAACTCAGCAGGTTATAATGTCTAATGAAAGCTTTTTTTCACTTATGAGCATATATTTCAAAATGGCAAGCATGGGATTGTGGGAAACAAAGATCTAGGTAACTTTTGGAATGTTTCCTTATTTAGTTTTGGTAATCAAGTATGGTTTACTTAATGTCAATAGTATAAGATAACTATATCTCTTCAGCTATAGCATTCTGTTTTCCAACCATCAAGTGTGACTAAACTTGACACCCTTTGTGCTGTTACTGTTTTGTAATGTGTTATACTTCTTTAGTTTAATATTTATTAACTTTATTCTAAAATGTAGTTTAATACTCTTGTATTTTTTGTCTGCTTGTACCATATTCTTGACTGTAATACTGGTTACACATTCTTTGCATCCATCATTCATTTAATAAAGGATTTTTTTTTTAAAAGAAAATTAATTCAATGTAAGTACCTACTGAGAAGGTATGAATTTTAGGATGGCCTAGTGGTTAAGGTGTTCAGTTAAGATCCAATGGATGTATATCTATGTGGGTTCAAATCCACTTATGGTAGAATTTTGAGGATTGGAATAATGGTTAAGGTATTTACCTCGAAGACAACAGGTACAGGATTTGACTCTTGCTAAGAGAAGTTGGCTAGGCTTAAAATGGTCCAAAAGGGCAGCTAGCCTAGTACATATCTATTTAGAGTAGGCCACATTTCCATTTAGAATTGCAGTGTGCCACTAAGGTCTTCTCTGGTTCATATATAATTCTGATCAAATCAGTGGAACAGGTTTAGATTTAGAAATCAGGCACAAAATTGTACTTTAGCATTCAGTGTTATTTATTTTATGCACTGGCAATTTATTTTAGACTGTGGCAAATATGA
Source organism: Protopterus annectens (assembly GCF_019279795.1). Lineage (NCBI taxonomy): Eukaryota > Metazoa > Chordata > Ceratodontiformes > Protopteridae > Protopterus > Protopterus annectens. Next base: position 1,703,381,181 of record NC_056725.1, on the reverse strand, counting down.
AAGGGAACAAAAAATTAAAAGTTGTACATTAAATTTGCTTAGTTTTAAGAAATTAAAAAATAACACTGTGGGACTCTTCATTTCTTATTTATATTCTTATTGCTCTGTAGATAGGACTGAACCATAAGAAAACTACTCTAACCTCTCTTGACAGGTAATGGACGTGCTCAAGTTAGCTCTAAGCAATTCATCACAGTGTAATTACCTTAGGCCAAGTGCAACCTGTAAATGTGCACTACATCCACCAGGCATCTTTCTCATACTTCCCATACAGCTAAGAATATATGCAAGGGTAACATGCATTATTTAGTTCTCAGTGGATGTGCTTACAAAATATTAACACTACAAGGCCAGAGCTCTGGTATATTAGCATGCATTTGACATACTGCATTGCCTAACCACCTGTGACATGAGTAACTGTTTTTCTGATATGGTCCTCTCAATGTACATGCTGTAAAACAATTCTGTAAAGGGGTGCCTAACATTTTATGGTATTGTACTGGATATATATATATATATATATATATATATATATATATATATATATATATATATTCTGTACCAAAATATTGTCCATGTTCTGTTATAATGCAAAAATAGTGTTTTTTGTCAGCTTACATGGAGAATTGCATACATTGTATAATTTACAATTATATAGTTTTCAGGGATGATGCACATCTAAATATTAATATGCATTTCAAACATTCTTGCTATATCCAGGATCTTGTCTCTGACTCTCCACTGGCTAAGCCTGCATGCCTGCTTAGCAAATAAGTGAATAAATAAAATAAATATATTATTTATTTGAGAAGTGCTAATATCTATAATTATTTTGTGTAGCTTGGCAATGCTATTATAAGGTCTTTGCTATATCAAATGAATATGTAGATATTTGTTTTGCTTCATTTAGTTTTATGTAGGATTAATTGTAAGACCACAATTTTGCAAAGCTTGTACTCCTGTAGGGATATTTAAGATTTGTGAAATGCAAGTTCAAAATTAATTGCTTTATTTTGTTCTGTTATCAAATCAAATATTTTGTTAGGGTATCAATATCAGTTGAACAGATTAGACCACCTAGGTACTTAAAGCTATTTTGGATGATTAAATGGAACAGGTTCCTAAGGTGAAGGAAGTGGAAATAATTGATAGTAATCTGTTTGGTTTCTGACTGTTTATTTCACGGTCTTGGTATGTTGCCAACATTACTTAATAGCTTCATAATATCAGAAAGATTCCTTATAGTCTCAAAGAAAAAAGAAAGTAATCTACAAAAAGGTCAGCACTTGGTTACTGCCTGGAGAGCAGATGGCTTTAATTCTAGACTGTCTCAAGATGTTGCCCAGTGGTTTTAAAAGTTAAGTGAAAAAAAAGCTCCTGTATTTCGGGTAAAAAAAAGTGTAAGAGTAAGGTTTTGATCAATCCTGAGCTCTGGAATCAGATTAAATTTTAGATTAGATGGGTTGAAAAGTTATATTTCACTAGCAACAGCAATATAAAAAAATCTCAAAGCTTTTTCAGAAATGAAACATTCTGTTAATAACAAATCATGCTTTTTTCTGCTTTTTGGATGCTAGAAAACATATTTTTTTATATTATCACAAACACGCCTGTGACAAATCAACACTGATTGCCAAGTATTAAGTCTTATTTTACTTGTCTCAAAGGCTGCAGTTATTTTGTAATCAGTATTGAAAGTGAAAACTGGCATGCATAATGATTGAGAATAGGGTCTTTACTTCACTTCAGAATTACAGGCATCTATCATTTCTATGATAATAGATGCCGTTTCACAGCTAAGGCAACAATAATAGTAGCAGGCATATATGGAAGAAAAAAAACTTGAAATGTTTATAAGTTACAAAGTATAAACCATAAAGAATAGCACATGGCTATAACAAAACAAACTCACAATATGTGTGTGTGTGTGTGTGTGTGTGTGTGTGTGTGTGTGTGTGTGTGTGTGTGTGTGTGTGTGTGTATACATATATAAAATATTTTATTTCCACTTTATTGACTGGGTTAGCTCCACTAGGGCAGCAGCCTCTTTTTGAGGATGTCCCATGGTAGTATTCATACTGGCCAGTGTACCATGGGAACTTCTCCTATGCATGAGGTGGCACTGATGTGTTTCCTGCTAGAGTCATGGCTGAGAATATATCAGTGAATGCTGCAGTAACCCCTATTTCCAGGCCTCCAGCTGTGATTGCTGAGATTAGTATGTCTGTTTCCATTTCCCAGACTAAAGAAATGGTTGTGGATATTGTGCATTAGTTTGTTCAGAGTACTTAGATACAAAGTGGAGGTGTTTGTGACCCAGAATTATTGGGAATGCTGGATGTTACAGATGCACATCACAACAGTGCCAAAAGCTGAGGTCATATTATGAAGACCCCTTTTTTAAATTTTTTACTAGAAGATGATCAGCTGCCACCAGCCCCTCTCCTTGTTTACTGAATCTGTGTTAGCCTGCCCTGGTCTGTAGTCAACCCACGTCTAGGGCCAAAGAGGAGATTAAGCATGTTGGTGCAGAGTCATACTGCTGCTGGGGAGCTTACCTTAACCCCAACCCCAGGGCAGCCTTGTGAGCTATGTTATACCTGCCTGTGAGATGGGCATGCACTCTTCCACACATGCACAGCCTTCAGACCAAGTGACACACAACCCTTGCAGCATGGAGCTCACCAGGGTCTTCATGGTGCTATTGTAGTGAGCCAGGCAGCAAGTATAGGTGACTCCCTTCCATTCCTCCCTTGTCCAGTTTCTTCATCTCCATTGCCACTAATCAAACACAGGTTATCTGAGGCAGAATCAGGGCTTTATTCATCCATGCCATGGGGTCAGCCCCATGTTATGGAAAATATTCACCACAAACTTTCCCTTTCATTATATATTACTTCATTTGGCAATCAAGACTGTTGCATGTACAGACTGCAAGTACTAGTATTCTTTCTTCTTGCACAGTTGGGCCTGCGGTTTGTCCTGCTTCTGTTCCTGTTCAGTCTGTTAATGGTGCTATTACAACATTTAGGTTTCATGCTGCTTACAGCAGGCTGCCATTTCAGGATTATGCATAGCTGCTAGCTGACCCCCAACATCAATGTGTTGTAATGCGGCTGTTCTCCAAAGCAGATGCTCTTATTGATAAAGCTTTTGTCTGGGGTTCTGTTATTAAGCCTTTTTTTCTCAGCAGATCTTGTGCTTATTCACTTTAGAGCAGAAACATTTTTGATGTGTCATTTATATCAGTTGGTCTTGTAGATGGCTTTTCTGCTATATTTCACAACAAACAAAATGCATCACCTTGGAGTGAGATTAAGATTTTGGACAGTCGTTTCACAGAGATATTTTAAAACAAGATTTGCTCATCATAGAAGAGTGACATGCAAAGGCGTTTGACATTCTACCAGTAAGAAACTAGGGGTAGGAAGCTTGGATTGAATGAAAGTGTATGTTGTTAAAGTTGTGCCTTTAGGCACTGTTGTATTCATACATGGTTTTAAGAGGTACATTGTGATATTCTATGTAGCCCAGATCTTGTTTTTTCGATGTAAGTCAGAGATGTTTGATATAGGATTGCTCTAAATTAGCATGCAAACAGGTTGGGAACTGGAGAAACAAGAAAATCAGCTTTATCACATGGTCAACCTTGTAAAAGTACATCACAATTTTGGTTCGACTATCCTATTGCCTCTGCTAGAGCAGAGCTGGAACACATTGCTAAAGTGTAACCACTAGGTACGTGTGTAACAGCAGAGTTACAAGGTTTCCCCACCCCACCCCCTCCCACACCCCATAAAATGTATTCCTGCCTTACTGGAGCGTATTCAGATGAGCGTACCTTTTAAAGTGCTATCTCAGATCACAGATGAGCAGAATAGATTTCCTTTGTTATATTCTTTAGAGAGGGTTATTTCCATTGTCTCATCATGGAAAATGACAGGAAAATCCTAACTTGTTAAAATCATGGGAAAAGTAAGGAATGCCTCACTTAAGTATTTGTTGTTTGAATATTAACAGCACATAGTCATGTTTAGTAACACAGCAGGCCATATCTTTCATGTATGATGTATGTCTTTTGGATGTGCATCTTTAGCAAGATAATTAACGTAATGATTTCTCACTCCTTTGGAGATGTCCCCATTTTGGACTAAACAGGATGATAAGTGTTCTGGGATTCTTATTGTCTTTCCATCTGGACAATGGAACTCACTGACATAAGCATGATTCACCCTGGAATATCAGCAGAATTAGATGCTTCCTGTTTGCAACAAATATTTTTGTTTAAATCCTTTTTCAGCCCCCACTAACCCTACTAATAGAACAAATATTGTTGGACAGATTATGCACATTTTGTTTTGTATGATATGAAGATTATTCGGGTGGGGGATTTCAGCATGAATCTTAGATGTTCTACTTAGGGCATTTCATGGAATTTAAAGGCATGGCAGGAAATATATGAGCTGGCAATGTTTCATTTAGGTGCTTTTCACTAGTTGACTATTTGTAAGGGTATGAGGAGGTCTGAGGTTGACATTTTTGTATATCCTGCTAGTCCGGTCGAATTCTTCCACATTTTTTTATCGTGTTAGTATTCTTAGTTCATTTGATTTTCAGACCAAATTCTAGTTTCCCAGTAAATGTATTCATTGTTTGAATGGCAATGTAGTGGAGAAAGCCTGTTATTTTAAATATTTTGCAAGTTTGGGAGACTCATTTTGACTGATGTCTTTCTTATACCAACTGAACTAGTTGGTGGCTTGACTGGAAACAATGTTTCTGTACTCATGACTATTGTTTAGGGAAACTAGGAGATCTGATTATACTGTGTTATTGCATTCCCTTAACACAATTTTCATTTCAGCCCATTTCCTGCAGCACAAATTGCTAAAACAGTTTCACCACGCTAATTTGTGAAAACCACATTTTTTTATGACAGTAGTGTATTTTCTTAGGGGTGCACAGAATATGAACAACCCCTTTTTTAAGCAAAGTCCATAAGTGTGAACATCTAGCCATTCTGCTTACCCTTGGAGCTTTTCTCCCCAGGCCTCCACTGAAAATGGACATGCATCCAGTTGGACTATCCCGGTCAACAAATGTAAAATAAATAAAATTAAAATTCATAGTCTATGTGATGAATATGGACCTTTGCTTCCATTCAAGAAGGTATTATGCATGATGTTTACATTTTTATCATTTCATTGTATTCTGCTGGATGAATAGATGAGGGCCCTGCTATTTTTACTTCAATGTCATCTTTGAGCTCTGATATTTTTGTAACTATCGAAAAGGACTTTGCAGTTCTTGAGTTAGACATGGCTTTGTAGAAAGCGAATGATGCCATAAGTAGGGCAAGAGACAGATACTGCTGTATGAGTTTAATGAATGATATATATATATATATATATATATATATATATATATATATATATATATATATATATACATATATGACACTGACATTTTCAGTACTGTTATCAGATATATGAGGAAAAAAGAGACAAGTTAAATTTGATGAAATAGAGAGTTACAGCTTTGTATCAGGTTGATTATTAATTTAAAGCAAAATGTTGCAGGCTTGCATTTCTCCTTGCCTGCATTTGCTGCCAGATCCTGATGTTTATGGGATATCATCCTCTCCTACCCAGGATTATCTAATTGAGATGCAAGAACTCATTGATGTATTTATGAATACAGATGTCTCTCAGGCACTCTCATGATATGATTTTATGAAAACCTTTGACTTAGTAAGCCATTTTACTCTATGGACGCTATTTCCAGCTTGTGTGTTTGGTCCTCACTTTCAGATTTTCTGACATATTGTTTATAAAAACACAAGGTTATACCTCTTGTTAGCAGGCTTGTCATCTGCAGTGTACCAGGGCACTGCGGTATTAATCATGTGTTTCCACTCAATGGCTTCTTTTTTCTTTGGTTTTGAATGGAGTTTTATCATCTATTCATTGGTGCTTGAAAGAAGGAAGGTTGTGTATTTTTGGCACTTTTTCTGTCCCTGTGAGTTTTACTTAAGTGGATTATTCTTGCTAGTTCAAAAAACGTTTTGTAGATGCATTAAGCTATCTAACTTTTTATGTCTACAAGGGGTTGGTTTGTCTTTAAACAAGGAAAAATTCAAGAGCTTTGTGTGCAAAAGAATAACTGAAGGGATTACATTTACTAAGAAGGGCATTCGCCTATTGAGCATCACTTTTGGTACAAGTTATTTGAACAACAATGGTAAGAGAAGTAAAAGCAAGACTCACCCTTAGTTATTTCTTGGATTTGATTCATACTTTTCCATTGAATATCTTTTACTACTTAGCACGTGCAGTTGGCCTACCTCTTTCTTTGGAGAAGGACACACTAACTTTAATTTTTGCATTTTTTTGGATTCTTACCTCATATTGATAAAGCATGACATTATGTCTAACTCTTACAATAAGGGAGGTTTCTATTTACAGTAGAACCCTGATCGGAGAACGAGTGTTCCCAGCAGGGTATTGTGTACAAGTAATTCCCACTTGAAAAACGAGTCCGCCGCTTCACAGCAGCATATCAACCTGCCATGGAGCTTGGACTGAGAAAACAGAACTGCCACCATTATTTTATGCTTACTAAGCAGTGCTTGTTTATTGAGTGCAAAATATACTAAAAAGAAGACAACAAAAAGGTGTGTGTGTGTGTGTGTGTGTGTGTGTGTGTGTGTGTGTGTGTGTGTGTGTGTGTGTGTGTGTATGTGTGTTAATGTCTGTGTTTGAGTGTATGTGTGCATGTCAATGAAAGTGAGAGTGAGCAACCCATTATTTTACACTCACTAAGTAGTGTTTTTGCTGTTTAGCAAGTGTAAAATAAAAAAAAGAAAAAAATTAAAATAAAGCATGTGTGTGAGAGTGCATGCATGTATGAGAGTAAGAGAGAGAGTGAGTGAGACAGAGAGAGTGATCGAGCGAGCAAAACAGAAAAGTGTGTGCTTATGTTTCTGTCTCCATGTGTGTGTGTGAATGCGTGCATGAAAGCAGAGAGACTGTGTGCGCACGTGTGTGTGTGTGTGTGTGTGTGTGTGTGTGTGTGTGTGTGTGTGTGTGTGTGTGTGTGTGTGTGTGTGTGTGTGTGTGTGTGTGTGTGTTTGTGTGTGTATTTGCGTCTGTGTTTGAGTGTATGTGTGCATGTCAATGAAAGTAAGAGTGAGCAACCCATTATTTTACACTCACTAAGTAGTGTTTTTGCTGTTTAGCAAGTGTAAAATAAAAAAAAGAAAAAATTAAAATAAAGCATGTGTGTGAGTGCATGCATGTATGAGAGTAAGAGAGAGTGAGTGAGACAGAGAGAGCGATCGAGCGAGCAAAACAGAAAAGTGTGTGTTTATGTTTCTGTCTCCATGTGTGTGTGTGAATGCATGCATGAAAGCAGAGAGACTGTGCACGCGCGTGTGTGTGAGTGTGTGTGTGTGTGAGTGTGTGTGTGTGTGTGTGTGTGTGTGTGTGTGTGTGTGTGTGAGTGTGTGTGTGTGTGTGTGTGTGTGTGTGTGTGTGTGTGTGTGTGTGTGTGTGTGTGTGTGTGTGTGTGTGAGAGAGTGAGAACGAAAGTGGGAGTGATGTGTGAGTGAATACATGTATGTAAGCAGAGGAGGCTGCGTGTGAGAGAGATCAAAAAAGAGTGGGACTGAATGCGTGTATGAAAGCAGCTGGAGACTGTGAGAGATTGAGAAAGAGGGTGAGACAGATCATGCTTGAGTGAATGTGTGTATGAAAGCAGTTGAGACTGTGCGTATATGTACTTGTGTGAAAGCAGAAGAGACTGTGTATGTGTGTGTGGGAGAGAGAATGGGCTGTATGTAAAATTGTTGTGTTTCACTTGCTTATTATTTTTTTAAGCACTGTATTATTTTTTATATATGTTTGATGTTAAATGCTTCCTCCAACACCATTAATATACACTACAGCAAGTTTGAAACAGTAGGTGGAGGAACTATTTTACATTAAAAATATATAAAAGATAATATAGTACTTAAAAAAATAAATAAGCAAGTAAAACACAACCATTTTACAGAGAGCCCATTCTCTAAGTGCAATAATGCCCTCCAGGGTGTGTGTTAATGTGTAATTAACACCCTTCCAGGGGTGTACAGAAGATAACACCCCTGGGAAGGCATTGATTACACATTAACACACACCCTGGAGGGCATTATTGCTTGCTTGGACAATTGTGTAATCCAGTTCCGATTCCTTACTAGATCATCCTCTGCATATGAGTGCTACTTTGTGGCAAGGAATTGCCGCAGAAAAATTACAAAAACGTTCTAAGCTGTTGTTAGTCTGATTATCAGCTAAAGATTGAAGAGTGGAAGCTCCAGTCCCCTTTTCCAACATGCTCTCTACAAAAGTGATATAATTCCATCATGCAGACTTTTTTCTCCATAACCCATGGGACTCTTTGTAACGTTTAGTACTTCGGAGTTAGCATGCAAGAAGATAGCAGAGTTTTAGCCGGGTGTTGGAATGTGCAGATTTCTTTTAGCACCTGAATTTGGATATGCTTCATGTAAAGGGGTCTGAAATATAAATTTGCATAGGAGCATTTATGCTTTGTGTTAGGGTGGGGGTTCCTGAGACAACTTACCATGTTATTCTTTCCTATACAAAGATTACAAGAGTTTGAGCTACAACTAAACATACTTGCTCGCATTTATCATCTGCTATTTCTTTACCAATCATTTTATATAGACATTACAGTGGTGGATCCAGGAATTTGCAAATGGGAGGGGGGTGCAGTCTTCTTAGTTGACTTCCGGGGTGGGAGTGGAAAAGTTGGTCTCTGGGTTCAGTGGTTGTGGAAAGATCACCTTAAGAAGCTCTGACATCGTGTGTATAAAGACAGCAATATACATTCAGTTGCAGATGATTTTGCTACGGATGTGGTAGTAGAAGCAGGTAATTCCTGTGTAGCACATGGCACATGTATAGATAATATAAGTATTTTCAATGCATGCCCGGAAGAGATACTTCTTTGCCCATGCCAAGTCACAGTCTCCTTCCATGGCATAGTGGCTTATGCACTGTTACAAACTAGGAAAGAGCCCCACTGAAGGTGAAATTAACCACAGTGAATGATTTGAGATTAAATAATGATTTATGTGGAAACAGTGAAGTTCAGTTAAGTAAAAATAACACAGCAAGTAAGGAAGGAGATGTTATGAAAAAAAAAAATCACAAAAAGCAAATACTCAGTTTAGTCATGTGCAATGTATAAAGAAAGTGTTGTAACCATTGTAGCATTTAAGAAAGGACTGCAAGTCAAAATCTACTTTATTGTTCTGCAACATAAAATATAAAACATGGGCACTTAGGTTTGGATAAATTAATAAAAGCTTCATTTATTTGATGCACCAAATTACTAAACTCATAAAGCTTTCCTAAGCAGACCATAAGGTTTTGCGATAGCTTACTGTTGTTTCAAATGTTTTAAGCACAAATTATTTTATTTTAGAAGTCTTTTAATAGCAAAGTCCTACTGTACCTTTTTGTCCTTTTCAACAAGTTCTAGAATGGGTGTGGGAAGGGGAGGCAATGCTTGTCTCCAGGAGTTCAAAAATGCCAATGTTGGTTGTCTTCCTTCTCAAGTCAAAATCCATTGAAACATGAAATAGTTTACTTTGACTTCAGTGTTTTCTAAGTTCATGGTCACCTGGATCTGAATAATTTTCTCTTCCAACACGTCTTCTTTCACAGTGACTAAAATCTGGACAAGGCCCATGAAAACTAGGTACAAATCTGTATGCTGATTAATAAAAAAAAAATTTTGCATACATACACAACCCGCCCACTCACTCAATGGAATTTTGGGATACCAACTCAAATGCAAACTGAAGAACAGAACCAAAATATAGCAGAGTCCCCTAAATGATTATTTGGATTTTATTTTTACATTTTATAGCACAATGCACAAACACTAATAAATATCTACTAAAAAAAGCAACACATCTCACAATGAAAATGCATCTAGCCAGTGGTGGATAAAGATACCTTTGGACTGTTTTCAAATCAACATTTTTCCAGTAGGCAATGAAACAAAATGCATGCAATAATGACAAAACTTCCTGTCAGAACATATTGTTTGAACATTTTTCAGTAGGGCAATGAACAAAATGCATAAACCAATATAAACAAAAACTGTTATTCATAGAACATTTTCTATGTCTAAATGTCTACTTCCACACACACACACACACACACACACACACACACACACACACACACTATATATATATATATATATATATGACAGTAGTGTAAGCCATAGGCATCTGCACAGCTTTCTGCACTTATTTTTTCAATTTCACTTTTTTTTTTTTTTTTGGGGCAAAGCATTTCACTGCCAAGTCTTAATCATCCAGACCCTGTGTAAATCAGAGCAACATGTATACCACTAAGTCAAATCACAGATCCCTGAAAGATATCACCATAGCTCTCGACCTCTTAGCACAAAAAACCTAGAATAAAAGGTTTTTGTTACCATTTTTTTTTCTGAAGAATATGAAGTCTGAAATTCAAAAACCAAAATCCTGAAAAACTACAGATTTAATGTTAGGCTCTTTTTACTGTACCAAAGGTGCAGGGTTTTTGACTTACACACACACACACACACACACACACACACACACACACACACACACACACACACACGCACACAGCCTGTTCATCTCGCCTTGCTCGCCGCAGAAATAAACCCAAATTCGTGAAAGAAAAAAATTTAAAAAAAAAAAAAAAAAATTGGAAAGGAATGCCACACTCGGGATACACCGCATCCCATTGGACCCAAAACGTATGGTTGGGAGGTATGATAATACCTTCTGTTTTTTCCCAAAAGGTGCATGCATCTGTTTTCATCCATTCTTTGCTAGTGTTGACAACAACACATACTCTAAACTATAGAAGCCATCCTCTTTGACTTAATATACCACAAAATTCAGCTGGTCCACCAATAAGTGCTCACATAGTGGAACTTTCAGATTCTCTTCACTTTTTTCTGAGCTTTTTTAGTGAAAGTATGTGTATGATTTGGTAATGGGTGTGTGATACTTTTCTACTTGTCTATAACAGTGGTCTTCTTTTTCTTCGGTGCCCACCTTCCACAGAAGGCACACACATGCACACACACCCTAGGCTAGGGCCAATTTAGGTCAATGGAGGGAACCGACACCCCAGAGGAAACCCACGACCACAGGGGGGACATGGTGACCTCAGCATAGAAAAAGCCCCCCACAAGGAAACCACCGGAGAATTTGACGCAAACATCATGCTGGCCAAACTGTCATGACTGGCTTTATTTACAGTACTTCTCTGACTTTCTATGTTGCCTGTGGAGAAGATTAGTTTGGTGATGGAAGTACTCTGAATTCTCTGATAGTATAGTATGGGGTTTCGTGAATTTGTATATAGCAGAGAAGAGAATGTGTGAGATAGCAGTTCCTTGATATAGTCTTGGAAAGTGAGGATCAGTAGATTTATCTGCCTGTTTTGCCTCAGGAGAGAGCCTAAACCATGACTGCTGAGTACAAGACGGCACATTTTCTTGAGGAACGTGGTTTGATAGACTGCACACACCCATCTGGACCATGGTTATAGTTGAAACATGGTTATTCTAACTCATCCTTCCTACCAGTATTTGTGTGTGTGTGTGTGTGTGTGTGTGTGTGTGTGTGTGTGTGTGTAAACTTTACCCCTCCTCCTGAACATTAGTTTGCATGCACTGTTTTCACAAATTCCAAGTATTTATATGTAATTTACTCTTTCTGTCTTCTACAAAGCCCACGTCTAGTTATTTTCTCTCTCTTTTATAAGATTTAGTACTTTAGTTAGCTTAGATGCTGATTTGTATTTTGTAGTTATTGCTTTTTTTGGTAATCTACAGAATTAAACTTAATAAGGCAACAATCATTTCCTTGCACAAATATGGGTCTTCAAAAGACCAGGGTTATATGGAATTAACCTACAAACACTAGACCCAACCCAGTTTATATTTGTCAAATACCATACAGAGGTATAGATGAAACACTCCCAATAAAATTTCAAATGTTATATAACACACTGGATAGAAATTAGGATGGGATGGTACCACAAAGGTTAGTCCTTGAGCCACTCCTCTTTGCAATTTACTTCTAGGAGGTCAACATTAATGTTTTTTTTCCAAACATCTTTATTAAATTTACACATATGACAAAGGCAATCTTATATTTATATAAATGAAAAATATACAAAATTATATCACTTTAGTTACAAACAGTCTACATCATAGACACCATTGAAACAGCTGTAGTTGTAAACATTATATATCACTTATAAACCATCAAGTCATTGTCAGTTAAGCATAATATAGCTCATTCAAATTCTGCCTCTTAAACCTTGTTTCTGCTCTGCATATATTGTTCCCACAATTCAAATTTTACATATGTAGTTTGCTCCTTCACTTTTCTAAAGACCCAATTCCAGTTGTCTTATCTCTGTTACTATATTCACTGCTTCTAGTAAAGTTGGTTTAGACTTTGATTTCCATTTTCTAGTAATTGCTTTTTTGCAGCCACCATAATTAGACTCAAGAAGGCTTTACTATGTCTAAGCAATTCCGATTCTGTAGCATAACTCAAAAAAATCATCTCCCCAGTCAGCCCAATGTGCTCGACCAGCATCTCTGGCAGAGCGGTCTGCAGGGAATTCCAAAGGTCTGCCAGCTCATCACACATTTCTTTGGAGTCTGCTTGTGGTATAAAAATATCTATGCAAACACTTCCAGGCAAAGATCCTAAATTTTTCTAGACTTCTGTTGCATACTTGGGAGATATACATATATTCCCCCACTGTCTCTTTATGAATTGCTAATCCAGTCTCTCTTCCCAATCCTTTCTAAGCTCCTCTGATTGATTCTTATAATTATCATGCAGTATTTTATATGCTTTACTAATTATTCTTTTTTTAACGGCAGCTTCTGTTCTAGATTCTATTAAAAACTCTACCAGTGCTGGTCTTTTATTTAGGAGCCCCCTATTTCTTTCTCTTTGCCTATACTCTGATATCAATCCTTGATACAGTCCAAATAAATTCTTGGCCTCTTCCCATTCTATTACCTTTCCTTTTGTAGTTATTTGGTTCCAATACCTTGGTTCCTTTGCCAGTTTCTCCAATAAAGTCCAGCCTTCTCTTGCCTATTATATGTATCCCTGACCACAGTCAACCCTATTGGCAAAATCTCTTTTCTCATGCTGGTTTGGTTCTTAGAATACTCCCTGCTATTTTATGAATGTAATACTCTGTATGATTTTGGTTGTTCTCCTTAAGAGTCTGCATCCAAAATCCCAATCTCTCCTTATTTCCTGAGCTTCCTCCATGTGTTGGCATCATTCCTTTCTACTTTGAATTATAGTTTTCTGCTTGTGTTATGTATAATAGCCTTAACTGTGTTGCTCTAAAATACCCCCTCAAATTAGGTAATCCTAGTCCACCTTGTTCTGTTGATTGAATCAGCTTAACCCACTTGACCCTTGCTGTCTTCCCTTCCCAGATAAAATCCTTCAACTCTTTTTTAATTGCTATCCACAACTTCTCCTGTTGATAAAAGTATACCTGACATGTATAATAAGACTAAAGGGACTAAAAACATTTTAATGACTTGTATCTTAGTATCCATATCCATATAACAAAACTTCCAGTATCTCAATGTTTGTATTATCTTTTAATTAGTCTCTTCCCACATATCCTTAGCTGCCTCCAGAGAGTCATTTCTAATCCATACTCCTAAATATTTCATTTTATCATGTACCCATAAATATGGATATTGATGGACCAATTTGTGTGTGGGTATATAATTTACCACTGTTGCCTTTTTTTTACCTTCATTAATTTTGCATCCCGAGAAGATCTGAAACTGCCATAAAATGTTCCACAACACTGTAATGTCCCCTTCTGGTTTTGTCATGTATAGAGGTCAACATTAATGTTGAGAGTTTGTGGCTGACTATGCCTGGTACAATCATGAGCTCCCCAGATCACACCAAGATCCTTCAAGACAACCTAACCTGAACAAAATAGCTGGTGGGAAAACAACTGACCAAAACCAAATGTCAAAATGTGCACAAAAATATCCCTCAACAAGCATGACTCCCCACTACATTGACAACACATACCTGAAAATTGATCCCATTAGGAAATTAGGGAACCTATGCTGATAATGACATGTCCTTTGGAAACCACATGTCTTGTGCTGTAAGGAATGTCATTTCAAAATACAACATGCATCTACAGATATTAAATCTGGATCCACAGATGTAATCATTTTGTTATACTCGGAACTCAAGGGTGCTAGAGTATAATGCCCCTTTGGTTATGTACCTGTCCAAACACTTATCACAACCAAATGACCCCAGTGCTCTCTCACACACAGTGTAAAGGGCCTAAATCATAAAACACTATGCAGACAGCATTAAAGCATTGCTTGTTTTCTCAGTATCATACAGGCTACTAAGGCAACCTCTGTCTTGTGTACACAGATTCCACAGACTCTAATTTGTCAACTCTATTGCATATTCAAGTCCAATGATATCAAAACACCCACTCAAGGGATCTCACCTCTTTTGCAAAATAAGCAGAATGTTTAAGGGATAGATTTGTACCACAGAGAATACCAATTCTATGGAACAGTCTTGCAATCCACATAAAAGCAAAATACTTGGTTACTTCATTCAACCGCAATTTGGATGAATAGACAGGTAATTGCAAATTCACCCCCCTGGTTTAGCACCCCTGCCCCTCAAGAATTGGGACTTTTATGTTTTTTCCCTATGTGTTCTTGCTTGGCCAAACATTTGGTTATTGGACTAAACTACCATGGGAATGTAAGGCCAGGCTTGTTAACGTTCTCACAGATTAACAGCCTAATATGCACCTATGTGCAAACTTTATGGAAATATTTATTTTTCTTGAACATAGTTTTTGATTCACTTAAATGCAGGCATTAATTTATGTTCATATACATATCAATTATGGGAACTTCTTTATTTCTTCATGCATATTATCATTTACTGGAACTTTATTTTAATTATTTTATCCATTTGTTAACCAGATAAGTCCCCATGGGGTAGGCTGGGACCAGTCCTATTAAATGACTTGTTCGGAGAGTTGCAGAATGGCAAAAGAAAAGGGAAGGAATCAAACTCTGTATCCTTGATTACATGTAAGAAAAAAGGATGAACGTGCAACCTCTCGCTCTCAAATATTTATATAACTAAAACACTCTTAGTACAAACCCCAGTTAGGGTGGAGGTTTTACAAGAACCATTGAGCTGTTAGAGACATCTTGATGCAAACAGCAGTTTAAATTGAAGCTAGCTTAAACTGTTGCGCTGTCAACAGCAGCTAAAACATTCTTGATGCAAACAGCAGTTAGAGTGAAGGTTCACTATCTCTTACAAGAGCTGTTGGGCTGGTAAGAAGAGGTGAAGCACTCTTGATATAAACAGCAGTTTAAGTTGAAGCTTACCAGCTCTTTCAAGAACTGTTGGGCTGTTGAAAACAGCTAAAGCAGTCTTGATACAAACAGTGATCTTGGTAGGAGCTTCCCAGTTTTGGTTAAACTGTTAAAACGCTTTATTATATAAAACAAATAAAACAAATAGTAAAAATACAGGATAAGTGCTTTCGGTTATGCCTAACCTTCTTCAGATCCTGTTAGAAGTATGAAAAGCTTCCTTTTTAATATAAAGCAGTTGCCACTCCCATTCTGAAGACAACATTCCTTAAAGTGAAAGCTTAAATTTACTTTTTATTTCTCAAGCCTTGCTCTTTTAATATAGGTTTTAGGGGTACTACCCCATTCAAACCAGGGGGATGATCTGCTCTCAGATCCATAATCCATCTTGCTTCCTCAGCTTCCATTTTATTCATTAGGTCACCACCTTGTATACTTTCTTTAATGTTTGATAAAGCCACAAATCTAAATGAATCTTTCTCAAATCTAGAGATCTGTTGATATAAAGAATTAGTTTCTACCTTGTTTCTTATATCATATAGGTGGCGAAGAATATGTTCCTTGAATTTTCTGTTTGTACCTATATAATAAGCTATGCAGATACTACAGGTTGCAACATATACTAGGTTCCTGCTGTTGCAATTCACTATCCCTTGGAAAGTATAAATCTTCTTTGTTACAGGATGTATAAATGTCTCTATTTATTTATTATTTATTTATTTTATTTTACATTTGTTTACCGGGATAGTCCAACTGGATATATGTCCATTTTCAGCAGAGTCCCAGGGAGAAAAGCTCCAAATAGACAAAATTACATAGATAACATTTAAAAGTATAAAACAAAGTATAAAACAACATCTACAGCAAAGAATAAAAACAAAGTGATTATGTACAATGGTTCGTGGTGTTCCCTAAAAGGGACACACAATTCACATGGTCAGACACAATTAAAGGCAGGAGACATTAGATAGCATACAGAGCTTGGTGAAATAGTTACCTGTACGATATTTAGAGATTATCCTTTCAGTATTTAACTTAATCAGGGTTGGTACACGGGCAAAGCCAGTTCATTCTGAGATACTGTTTGAGGTTATTTTTGAATAGACCTATGGAGGATTGTAGGGTTATATGGTTTGGCAACGAATTCCAGGTTTTGCCAACAAAGTTGGCAAACAGGGATTTACAAGCAGCATTGTTAGCTTTGTGGGTTTGGACGAGTAGTTTGTTGGCTGATCGCAGGGATCTCAAGTTGCTGTAGGGCTTAATGATATTTATAAGTGAGGGGGTATCCTCAGGGTGGTGCAAAATTTTGTGCGCTATTAAGAGTTGATTGAATTGAATTAGACTGGGCAGTTCTAGCTACTCTAGTTGTTTCAGGTTATGGCAGTGGTGGGTTCTGTAAGTGGAGCCATTGGCAAATCTGGCAATATGGTTGTAGCTATGGAAGAGCTTACCTAGTTCCGATTTGTTGAGGTTTGACAGTACTGGTGAGGCATATAGAAGAGTAGAGAGTAGGTGTGACCGGGCGATTGCAGTCCTAGCCAGTGGGGTTAAAAATGTTTTGTTTCTATACAGTGATCCAAGCTTCTTATTGATGATCTGTATGGTTTTGTTGACCTGTAGCTCAAATTTAAGATTATTGTCTATGATAACCCCTAGGAGCTTAGTGTGTTGATCTGGGTAGATGGTACCATTGTTAGACGTGACAGAGAATGAAAGTGTGGCAGATCTGCTAGTGGGGGTGAAGAGTAGAAGTTTAGTTTTATTGGGGTTCAGCAGTAGGCATTGGTTGGTGAGCCAGTTCTCAATAGTGTTGAATGTATTTTGGGTTAGGGTTTGCAGTTTGGATGAGGAGGTGGCTGAGCAGATCAGAGTGGAATCATCTGCATATTGAATGCAGGTAGCTTTAGAGATAGCAGTATGAAGGTTGCTGATAAAAATAGAGAAGAGTAGTGGACCCAGTATGGAGCCTTGAGGGACACCAAGTGTGAGAGGTAGCTGGCTGGAGAGTTTGCCCTGCCATAATACTGCCTGCTGTCTACCAGTCAGGTAGGACTGGAACCACTGGATTGCATGCTTATTGAGGAAAATAGATTTGAGGGAGATAATGAGAAGGTCATGGCTGACCATGTCGAAGGCTTTTGATAGGTCAAGAAAGAGGGCGGAAGATAGCCTATTATTATTCCTATTTTGGTTTATGGTGTTAGTAAAGGAAAAGAGGGCCGAGGTGGTGCTATAGTTTGGCCTAAAGCCATGCTGGGAGTTAGATAGTAAGTTATTCTGTATAAGGTATTGCATTAGTTGATTGTGTACACATTTCTCCATTATTTTGGCTAGAGGGGAAAGAATGGCAATGGGTCTATAGTTGGATATGTCTGTAGAACTTCCACCTTTGTAGGGTGGGATGACGTGGGATATTTTCCAGAGGGAGGGGATAGTGCTTTTGGATAAGTTTCTGTTGACTAGGATAGATATGGGATATGCAATGGCATCTGCTGCTATTTGTAGGTATTCTGCAGGGAGGAGGTCAGCAGCGAGGGTGGTAGGTTTTAGTTTTTTTATAAGTGTTTTGATAAAACTAGTGGATGTCGGTTGGGAGCTAAATTGGGGGTGATTGGTGGGTTGGTTAGGGGTGTGGTTTAGGTTTGTGGGAGTTAGTTGATTTGCTAGGGATTGTATTGTTTCAGTGAAAAAGTTATTATAAGCGGCGGCTATGGTCTCAGGGGAGCTATGGGTGTGGTTAGCTGGGGTTGGGGTGGTAGAATGACCTGGATGTAGATGTTGATTTAGGCCAGCCCAGACCTTTTGAGTGTGTTTTTGGTGTATTAATCCAAGCACATGCTTTGCAGAAACCACATTTGTGTGTACCTCTGTTAGGCCTTGTAGGAGCAGCCTGAGCGATACCATTCCTCATCTCTATTCCATCTTTCTGGCATAAAAGCCTCTTTAAATTCTTTTTGTTCTTAAATGCAAAGCTGTGTTTTTCTCCTACCAGTTCTTTAATTCTAATATCTGAAGTTAAAATCGGCCAATATTTCCTAATAGTGCCACATATAGCTGCATTGTCTGTACTGTATGTGATCGTACACCTTACTTTGTGTTTTTTGGAGCAGCTTTCTTTATTCTGCTTCACCTCTTGGTCACTCCTCTTAGAATAATGAGGTTTACCTTTATGTTTACATATTCCCAATATTTGCTCTTTGCCCTTAGTAATCTTCTTTTCTTTATAGTAATCTTTTCTTTATACTGTCTTTCCATAAAGTTATTCAAGTTTCTCATGTTCCATCAAATAAATGTGTCATTTTGTGCAAAGTTTAGATACTCGTACTACTTGATTATCCACTATATTGTTGAAAATATGTCTGGGATGCATACTTGAGTAGTGTAGCATATGATTACGCCACATAAGTTTTCCGTATACCATTGTTTCAATACCATTTATAGGATATAAACTCAATTTCACATCCAAAAATCCCATTTCATGACGTGAACTTTTAACCTGAAATTTCAGGAAGGTAGTTGTCATGCTCAAAAAATCAATGAAATTGTTGAGTGAAGTTTCACTTCCTTACCATGCAATAAAGATATCCACAAATCTACTATACATTAGTAGTTTATTGGTCCAAGTATTTCTAGTGTCATCCAACCATTCCTTTTCCCATTGAATAAGTACCAGATTGGCATAGCTATTAGCGCAGGGGGTCCCCATTGCTACCCGCATCTCTGCCAGTAATAAGTATTGCCATAGGTAAACACATTATTTTCCAGTACCAATTCTAGTAAACAGCAAATTAATGGGATATTAGACAAGGACTAGCAAAGTTTTGAATGGATTCTATACCAAACTTGTTTGGAATGCACGTAAATAAATTATTTACATCCAAGGTTAGCAAAAGCAAGTCTTCAAACGAGCATCTATTTTCCATACTTCCATGTAGACATTGCAAGAAGTCTGCTGAGTCTTTTATAACAGTGTTTGCTCTGCTCAATAGCTTCCTTAATTCATTCTCCAGATAGATGGATAGTGGCTCTGTGATCCAGCCTCTTCCTGCTACTATCGGAGGCATCAGTGGTTCTAGGCAGTCTTTGTGTATTTTAGGCAGTCCACTAATTACTGGTACAGTTGGGTGAGAGACTTCAAAAAAGTCATATAGCTCCTTAGTTATCACCCTGTTCATTAGCATCTCATATAGGCTATCTTTTACTTTATTTATCAATACATTTAGATCTTTTCTGCTTAGCACTAAGTATGTTTCTTTTTTGCTGAGCAGATCTTCCATTTTAGTTCTGTATTTATTGGAGCTCATCACCACAATAGCTCCACCTTTATCTACTGGTCTTACCACAATATCGGTTTGCTGCCTCAGTTCATTTAACCCTTGGAACTCCTTTTGGGTCAGGTTACAATATTGCAAAATTATTCCCTTGCCTGTTTTCATATATCTCTTGTTCACAAAGTCAAATGAGCATTTCCACTGAAGGATGAATAGCAGGAACAAAGCTACTGGGATTTTTATATATACTTGTCTTTACATCTTCATCACCATGTTTACTACCAAATATATGCTTCAAAGTAACATTTCGACCAAAGCATTTCAAGTCCATTACTACTTCATGTAGTGGTGATTGTATAGAAGGTATTAAACTTAAACCTTTCTCAAGTATACCTAATTGTTCCTCACTAAGCAGTAACCCAGAAATATTTTGCTACTAGTGAAACTTTATGGTTACCTAATTCACTTTTCTTTTTTTCCTCTCTCTGCTTGCCGACCTCGGCTCTGGAATGTTTTTGTCTGTAATAAAAAAGGAAGTTGTTGCATGCGGGGGTACATGTGTTAATCCTTTTTTAGGGATTGTTCCAGTTATATTATGTGATATAAGAAACAAGGTAGAAACTAATTTTTTATATCAACATATCTCTAGATTTGAGAACAATTCATTTAGATTTATGGCTTTATCAAACATTAAAGCAAGTATATGAGGTGGTGACCTAATGAATAAAATGGAAGCTGAAGAAGCAATGTGGATTATGGATCTGAGAGCGGATCATCCCCCAGGTTTGAATGGGGTAGTACCCCTAAAACCTATATTAAAAGAGCGAAGCTTGAGAAATAAAAAGTAAATTTAAGCTTTCACTTTAAGGAATGTTGTCTTCAGAATGGGAGTGGCAACTGCTTTATATTAAAAAGGAGGTTTTTCTTACTTCTAACAGGATCTGACGAAGGTAAAGCATAACCGAAAGTGCTTATACTGTATTTTACTGTTTGTTTTATTTTGTTTTATATAATAAAGAGTTTTAACAGTTTAACCAGAACCGGGAAGCTCATACCAAGTTCGTTGTTTGTATCAAGAGTGCTTTAGCTGTTTTCAACAGCCCAACAGTTCTTGTAAGAGCTGGTAAGCTTCAACTTAAATTGCTGTTTATATCAAGAGTGCTTCAGCTCTTCTTACCAGCCCAACAGCTCTTGTAAGAGTTAGTAAACCGTCACTCTAACTGCTGTTTGCATCAAAAATGTTTTAGCTGCTGTTAACAGCTCAACAGTTTAAGCAAGCTTCAATTTAAACTGCTGTTTGCATCAAGAGTGTTTAGCTGCCTGTAACAGCTCAACAGTTCTTTGTTAAACCTCCACCCTATCTGCGGTTTGTACTAAGAGTGTTTTAGTTATATAAATATTTGAGAGCAAAAGGTGGCATGTTCATCCTTTTTTCTTACATATTTTATATTTGTCTGAACGTTCTTTAGCGGTGTGATTTGGACTTTGTGCTTATCCTTGATAAGGTCTGAGCTGCCAATGAACTCCTGTTCATTGGCAGCTCAGACCTTAAATGTTCTGCAGTTAATGCAGGGATGTAAGCTACAACAAAATGCCTTTGTTTTCTAGAATAGTCCAACTGGGCTGTGAAAGCTCCTTTTCAGTGGAGGCCCTGGGGAAAAGCGCTCCAGCAACAAAATAGGAAATTTTATATGAGAGAAAATGTAAAGCATAACATTGCAATATGGGCGTACAATAAGTGAAAGGTAGCTATACTAGATAAAAATATCCATAGTCAGTAAAATAGAGTCATTGCATATTAATGCAACACGTTGTCATATAGTATGAGGATTTAAATGTCACATTAGCAGTACAATTTTAAATTTATGGGCAAGAGAGGGGCATGAGAAGAAAACAAAGAGTAGGTGAGGAAAGGTGAATTGGGGTGGCAGAATGGACAGGGTTGTCACCCCACAGCAAGAGGTTCCCTGGAACAATTCTCAGCTGAGGTGCCTTCTGTGTGAAGTTTGCTGTCCTCCCCATGTTCGCATGGATTTCCTATGGGTGCTGCAGTTTCCTCCCACATCCAAAGACATGTAGTTGGAGGATTGGACACTAAACTGACCATAGGAGTGAGTGTGTGGTGTAGAAGAACTAGCGTGGCAGGTGTAGCTACTGATGGTGTAAACCTTGGCTCTAGATGATTGTCAGTGTTGAAGTGACACCCAGACATCATGTGTAAAAATGTAAAAATGGGGTTGTGGATGGATGAATGGATGGATGGATGGATGGATAGATAGATAGATAGATAGATAGATAGATAGATAGATAGATAGATAGATAGATAGATAGATAAAGAAAAAGAAAGATGCAGTGATGTTGAGGCAGGTATAGAAGGTAGTGAGTGCGAACTGGAAAAAACATCAGGTGGTAAGTAGAGACAGCAGAAGTGACAGTTCTACATATATTCTACACTGATAGAAAAAAGATGGTAGAATATGTAAACTGAGAATTTGCTTTTTGAGTTATATTGGGCGGCTCAGTGGTACAGCTGTTAATGTTGTCACCTCACAGCAAGAGTTTCTCCAGTTTGATTCTCAGTTGGGGTGCCTTTTGTATAGAGTCTGCACGTCCTCCCTGCATTTGTGTAGGTTTCCTCCAGGTAGTCCAGTTTTCTCCCACATTCCAAAGACATGCATCTGGAGCGTTTCTCCCTGGGCCTCCACTAAAAATAAGCTGTGTCCTAGTTAGAATTTCCCAGTCAACAATTGTTAAATAAATAAATAAATAAATAAAATAGGGGTAACAAAAGTGTGTAACAGCCAGGGTAGTGTAGCCTGGGGAGGTGAAAAAACAGTGGTTAGGTTAATTTGTTGTCTGATGGTAGTAGGGATAGAATTCCATACACTGGAGACATAAATTGAGTGTGAGGACAGACCAGAGTTTTGGGTTTAAGTTATGGTCTAGGTGATCTTGTCAGTTGACAGTAGTGATTGTGTCAACAAGTCATATATACAAGGCACACCAGTACAAGTACCTGATTTGAATATACCAGTGTGTTTACAGCTTCAAGTTAAGCAGTATAACAGCAACACCACTGCAGCACAAAATATTATAGCACTTTTTACATCAGTTAGAACAACTCTTGTACAGCACGTTTCAGTAATACCACGCAAAATCAGACAAAACTATTGTTTCTGTACTAATATCATATACCAAATTAGAAACATGCACACAGTGGCACACTGTCACCAACAAAGCATATTAAACATTTACTACTCATTCAAAGTCAGGATGTACCTATCAAAACACTGCATTATTTTCACTTGGCAATAAACACATGCACTTGGAAATGGTGTCAGAAAGGCCTGCAAACTTTTACTGCAATAAGGCCATGTGACCAAGAATAAACTCCTCAATGATTGAGGAAAACAATGTGGCTTCTGTGTTAAAATGACACACTGCTTACCAGTTTTAGTTTTGAGTTCCACTGCAAAACCTCAACTATTATAACAATATTTACTGAATCCACCATGTTACTGTTGTCACACTAAAAATAAATAAATAAATAAAAAATAATAAAAATAAAAACAAACTCTATATGACTAAAACTCATCCTGGGCCATAGCAAAGGGGCCTTCTCTCAGGTTTCCCCAGTCCCACATGCTCACTGGCCCCTTTGAAAGAATGCCAGTCAGGATTTAAGGCCTTCTCTATGCTTTCAAACAAGACAATAATAAACTTGAAATGTGAAGTTCATGCCACTACACTAAAGCAACAGTGCGTCTGATACTGTACCATACTCATACAAAAGAAAGCAAATCCCTTCCCCTCAGGCAAGTCCCAAAACGAGCAACCTTTTTACACACAATGTCTTCTGTTGGTCAGACAAGTGTCACACATTCAGACCTGTTTAGTATGTTCGATTACATATATTTCCTCTCCCTCTGCTGGTAGCGCTAAAAGAAATACCTTCTGACCCAATAATGAGGACATCCTTTTACAAGAACATCAGCAATTTCCAAAGGAAGACTGATAAAGCTATGCCTCACTCCACTTTCTTTTATACTTCTAACAATCTAAATCTATGATTTGCCAGTTGAAAACTCTTCACATCCATGCTCTCTCTACAGACATAGGGATGTTGATCACCGTAAACGCACAGTGTGTGAAGAAATAGACTTTTCTTATTCCTCTTCTGCTTGCCATAAACCTATGGGGACAATTGAAATGACAATCGTAATGCCTGAATTTCTTACTACAAAAGGCCTATTTGCAGATGTAGCTTCACACGTAGCCTAAAGTTGTCTACTAGAATATCAGCCAACATAAACAAGACTGCCAGCAGCTTGCCAGCTGCAGAACAATAAACGTTTCCATGCATATTCCAGTATAATTCAACATTATCCAGAATAATATCACAAATATCTGCTTCCTAATTAACAAATTATCAGGCCCAAGCAAAATTACCATATTCCTTTACTAAAGCAAGAGAGACACAAAAAGATTTATATATATCCCCACATTTGCATTATATATATATATATATATATATATATATATATATATATATATATATATATATACCTGCATTTGCATTATATATATACCCGCATTTGCATTATATATATCCCCACATTTGCATTATATATATATATATATATATATATACCTGCATTTGCATTATATATACCCCCACATCTGCGTTATATATACCCGCATTTGCATTATATATATCCCCACATTTGCATTATATATATACCCGCATTTGCATTATTTATATATATATATATATATATATATATATATATATATATATATATATATATATATATATATACCCACATTTGCATTATATATACCTGCATTTGAAAGGTTTTTGTGCTTGTATACAGCTCAGCAAGTTCCTGCCTGGTGCCCTGCAGAGTTCTACAGCAGCAGAGAGACAAAAGAGAGACTTTGGAGAGATTAAGTATCATTTTTCTGCATTTTCTTGTTGCCTT
The DNA here is from genome assembly GCF_019279795.1 of Protopterus annectens. Classification (NCBI taxonomy): domain Eukaryota; kingdom Metazoa; phylum Chordata; order Ceratodontiformes; family Protopteridae; genus Protopterus; species Protopterus annectens. The sequence continues at coordinate 1,703,356,406 of NC_056725.1, read as the reverse complement.
TAGATAATTCCACCTAAAACGCTGATTTTTTAGAGTTTCTGTGATTTAAAAAGCTTGTTTCAGCTACATATTGTACTTATTTTAATGCCTGCACTTTAACAAAGTCATTTTTGTGTTTAAATTACCTGTTTTACTGTTGTAGGCTACACACTCAAGTGTGATAGCCATTTCTGTGCATTTAAAGTGTTTTTTTATTGTATCTGCTTTGTTTTCTGAAAAAAAAATATATATATACCTGTTTTCCCTCCATTCTAAGCTAGTATAGTCCAGTTTTCAGGTTAGTGTTGAATTCAGGGTTGTGTTACATGTTTCTGTGTTTGCCCATACCTTACTTGGATAGAAGTAAGTTTCTCTGTTCACTTGTGAGAGAGGGGAGCCTTGAGCAGCCTATCTGTCCCTGGAGGAGTGGTTTCAGCCCAGAAATTAGTAGTTTATTGGCCATTTTGGGTAATTTCTATCTCTTTCATTTCCCTGCTATAAAACCTGCATTAGCGTGGTTTTGTGCACTGGGCAGCGCCAGTTAGCTAGGGTATAACTATTCCCGGCTCCATAAAGTCTACTCTTCAATTTTTCCCTTGGAACTAGACAAACTTTCAACTTAAGCACTCAAACCATTCACTTCTCAGCCCGGCACTTGCTCAAAACTCACAGCAAGCACTAATAAACCTTAGCACTAGACCCCCCCCTATACTGTAGAGAAGGACAAGGCTCTCCATTCGACCTTATCAGCCAATCAGTAAAACAGCTCACTGTACCTATCCAGGCATGTCCAAAGGGCAGTTTCAGGTGTACTCTCCGGTCCAACTGGTGAATCTGGGCATTTTGAGGTAATGTTACAACTATCTCATGTACACAGACAACCCTCTCCTCCTACCAACAAACACATGTGAGAGATGCAATTATACAGCCAAACTGGAGGCTAAGCTCTCTCAACCCAAGATTGGACCAGACAGTCAAGAGGAGAAGGGAATTACTTGCATCACACCACCAGTCTCACATGGACCTATGAAACCAGCACTGGCAAAAAAACGCACATAAATACACAAAAACATACTCGGAGGCTCTAAATAAAAATCTGCAAAATCAACAGAGACCTCCAAAGCAGACATCCAAGCAACCTCCACCCCCCAACACAAACTATGAAACGCATACTTCACAAAACCAGTGTGCCACGCAATCACAGACCTTAAGGCAAAATAACATACCCAACACACTAGTAATAGCTGACTCTATAGTCAGACACACTGACGTCCCACTCACTAGGCTGAACAAGGAGAAGGTGCCAGTTGGGTGGCAGGATCCGCCACATAACACAAGTACTCAGATCACTAAAGAACAAGTACAAATACGACTCTGTCATTGTCCATGTTGGTGTGAATGACCTGAGCCATACCTCCCTGGACTACATGAAAAGAGACACAGAGGAGCTCTCTGATCATGTAGCCCAGGCCGGTATGACCCTGACCCTGAGTAGCATCCTGCCCTCACCAAAAATGATACCACGGTATAAAGAAAAAATTATCAATTTCAACAATTGGCTAAGCTTCTGGTGTCATTCAAAGAGGATCCAGTGTCTGTCAGCCTGGGATGACATGCTCGACAAGCCATGCTGCTTTGCTAGAGACAGCTTGCACCTGTCACCCTTAGGCTTTTGAATACTGGCCAAGGCTCTTGCCAGCTCCATAGTGCCTTTTTTAGGCAAGGCTCAAAAGACAAACCCACCGCCGTAAATAGCACAAGTAACAAAAAACTGCGGGTACTGCTACTCAATGCCAGAAGTCTAAACCTCAAAATGCATGCACTCGAGGCACTCCTCAGTATGGAGAAAATCGATATATGTGCAGTAACACAAATCTGGTTTAAGGCTCCAGAGAGCACCCCAGCAAGACCAGGCTACAACTCATACCATACATTTTGGCCACAAAACCCGGACCGAAATACAAAAGGCCGGGGGCATATCCATATTCATCAAGGATACCCACACCACCAGATTAGTGGCACAGCACGATGCATCAGAGATCATCCATGTGCAACTGACAATGGGCAGAACTGCAATTCAAATTGTAACTTGCTACAGATCACCCACCATGTCCCAGGAACCCCATTCTGCATTTCTGGAAACATTGGGAAACATAAAGGTCCTACCAAACACCCTGATATTGGGTGATTTCAATTACCCAAACATTAACTGGGAGAACTACTCAAGTACTAACTCCCTTGTCCAACATTTCCTAGAATTTATAAACTCAAATACCCTGGATCAACTGGTCAAAACCCCCACCCAAAGTAACATCATATTGGACCTGGTCATCACCAACATAGGCGACCGGTGTTCCACACCAGAGGTCAACCCCCTCGCTGGTTAGATCTGACCATAAACTAATCACTCTGGATATCCACATTCCACCCCCCACCCACGGTCAAAGAAACCACCGTGAAAAACTTTTTAAAAGAAAACTTCACGTTACTTAAGACAGAGGTGGAAAGTTTCAAATCCCCATGCTAAAGGATAACGCTGTCCAAGCTGCAAAATCCTTTACTAATGCACTCTACGGGCACCTGTAAGAATGCATGGATCGTGCTATCCCAAGCAAAACCAAGACTCACTCCTCCAAAAAAAGGAAACCAGTCTGGTGGACCCCTGCCATAAACAAGCTATACAATAGGAGGAGGAAACTAGTACAGAAAAGAGTAAAATCCCAAGAGGGGAAGACATCCCTGATCAGTATCAGTAAGAAACTACGATCCCTCATAAAATCATCCAAGGCTAGCTTCGAAAGAAAAATTGCCAAGGACTCCAAAGATAACCACAAGGCATTCTTTAGCTATGTCAAGAATCTAAGTGGCAATTCCCAGATCTGCTCGGAGTTAGTGCAGAATGGCACAAAATACACTGAAATGACTGATATCGCCAACATCCTGGCAGACAGGTTCAGTGCAAACTTCACCCCCCTCTCACCCCCAAAAGGGCCCATAACCATACTAGAAGAATGTAGTGCCCCTGAAATCACAGACACTCAGGTTAAAACAGCCCTCTCCAAAGCCAAAAACACAGCATCAATGGGACTGGATGGTATTTCAGGCTGCGTCCTACATGAGCTCAAAGATGAACTAACCCCTCACCTAAACACACTGTTCAAACTCAGTCTCTCCACAGGCTACGTGCCCATAGAGTGGCACACAGCAACGGTTATTCCACTCCATAAAGGTGAAGCCACAACAGACCCCGGGAACTATTGCCCTATAAGCCTGACTCGCTTGGTCTACAAGGCTATGGAGTGCATCATCATGGAACTCATTAACAGAGACATTGGGAACCTCCAAACACTGGACCCCACCCAGTTCAGCTTTGTTAAGGGCAGATCATGCCTCCTAAACCTGGTGGATGTCTTTGAGACAGTTACCAAGGCTATAGATGATGGAAAAGTGGTCCACACAGCCTACCTAGACCTCGCAAAGGCCTTCAACACCATTCCCCATTCTGGTATTATAGACAAGCTCACCAGCCTGAACATAAACCCTTACATAATGAGATGGGATGCCAACTGACTTATGGGCAGAACCCACATGGTAAGAGTTGTGGGAGCTAGGTCTGATTCTAAACCGGTTACAAGTAGCGTTCCCCAGAGCTCAGTCCTAGGACGCCTCCTATTTGGTATATACTTCTTAGAGGTACAGGCAAGCACAGGAGGACTATGGCTGACCAAGTTCCCAGATGACTGCAAACTAGGGGCTATAATTGACTCTCCAGCTGACACAGACATCCTCCAAAATGGTCTCACTCAGAGATACCTGGTGTCAAAACCATGGCCTCAAGTTAAATGCCAAAAAGTGCATAGTCATCCCCTTTGGAAAAAACAAAGTACCCATAAATTATCACATAGGTGGTAGCTCCCTAAATACTGAAGATGAAATAAGGGATCTGGGGACTCAAGTAGATAGTAATCTCTCCTTTGATAATTACATTGCCAAAGTGGTTAGAAAATTATTCTATGTGTCCCACCTAATCAAAAAAGGGTTTGCATCCAGATCAAAAGAGGTCATTGCACCCCTCTACAGATCACTCATCAGACCCATCATAGAGTACAATGCCCCATTTGGAATGTACCTTACAAGACACCTGCAACAGCTGGAAAGACCACAAAAGCACTTCACCAAGAGGATCACTGGCCTCAAATAGATGCCCTATACAGCTCGACTGAAGAAACTCCAGCTGTACTCGTTGCATACCACCTACTCAGAGGTGATCACTGCCTGAAATACAAGACCATGTCCAACCCAGAATTGATGGACATGCTCCACCTAAAGAAAACCATATCCCCTCGAGCCACACGCTCTAGGGATCTAAACCTCTCCACAACAATAAATAAGACTTGCTGGAGGGATAGATTCCTGTCCCAGAGACTTCCCATGCTCTTGAACAAGATTCCAATCTACATTAGGCAGAGCTCCTCACTAACACTCTTCAAGAGAAACCTTGACGAGTGGATAGGAAACAGGAAGTTTACCCCAGGGATCACTTCAGTGGCTCTGCTGGACAGAGGCACATGGAATTAATCTAAGGAGACGGCGAAAGCCAAAACATTTGGGCTAGGCTTATAAATGCCTTTGGGCAAATAGCCTAGTACCTACCTATGAACCTATGAACCTATATGTATATATATATATATATATATATATATATATATATATATATATATATATATATATATATACACACACACACACATATATATATATATATATATATATATATATATACATATATAGATATATATATATATATATATATATATATATATATATACACATATGTTTGTATGCACATATATATGTAAAACAAAGTCAGGCTGTTAAAAACAATTTAATTTATCACTACCATTTTAAAAGCATTAAATGTTTTATGGTACATTTAATATAATTGTTGGGTACCAAACAAGTCTCTCAGCTATAATGCTTTGGCGCCTAAACCCCGTTGAAGAAAAAAATTACCTCAGGGTAACTGAAAAGTGCCCTTCCTCAATGACTGATGAATTTCAGCAGTTCTTTAAACAGGATGTGACTGAACTTTTTGTTCTGCTGGATGAATGGAATGTACAAAAAAATAATTAAAAAATAATATATTTTTTTTACTAAATCTAACACCTATTGCACAATGCACCTTCTCTCAACGACAATGGAGATGCAGTTGGAAGAGCAGTTCATGATCATTATATAGATCACCTGACTGCAATCCTCTAATCTCATGTGGCTTTCACAAGAAGTTGAAATGGAAAAGTCTACCATTTTGGCAGCACATTTTCTGATTTCAACAAAATAACAGTGCAGTGCATTTCTGTTTTTTTTTCACAAGGCATTCCAAACAGTTACAAAAAGGGGGGGGGGCATGCACACCTGCACCCATGCCTACATCTGCCACTGCATTATGCCATTCTATCATAAAAAAGATTAACAGCATTGATAGAATTGTATTTAGTTGTTTGTGGTGTATTTGGAGGTCTGATGGTCTCATTCATGGAGTAAAGAATGGGGTATCTCAGGCATCCTTAGAAAATGGAATATCTGACTGTGGAAAGGGTGGATGAGTGAACTTAATGTCTGCAGTTACCTTCTCTGGGTTCAGTGACTTTAGTTAACCATCAGATTTTTCTGTATTTGTTTTCTTCTTTGTTTTATATTATTTTCTTCTCCATTCTATCCTTTCCAGCGAAATTTACTCCTGTAATAAGCAAATAAGTATCTTCAAGTTTTTCTCATTCTTCATCTCTGTCGAAAACTCATGACTGGCCATATTTCAAACTTTTTAGGAAGGATTAATATGTATGTGCTGTTCTGATAAAAAAACAGGACTTGAAAACTTGTCTGTAAATCAGACATTCACATGCACTTTAGCTGTGAGAAGTACAATGTTAAATACCTCTGGTGGAGCCCAAGATTAAGTGTACAAAACCTTCAGGTGGTTAATGCAAATCAGTGATGTCGGTGTTCTCCATCTCTTAAAAGCAAAAACACAAACTTCTTTTATTTTTTTCTATTGCTTTTACCTGTGTGATCTGCTTAGCCCTCCAGCTGTTCCCATTATTACCCCATCCTCACCCCTTGGGATCTCCCAGTTGTTACTTTCTACAGTACCTGTTCTCTACCGCTGTGTGGGTCGCTGATTACCTGGGGAGTCAATCTTGTTGTATTCATTAGTAGTCATTTAGGAGTTTGGGATCTTATGGGATGATATGGAATGTCATGTTCATAGAGCTGGTCAGAATCCCTAGGTTTGGGATTTGTGTGTGTAATGATGATGTGATGTCAGACCACTTTCCCATTAAGTAAACCACCTGCAATCATCTCTCTCAGCTTGCAGGCATCAAAAATCTTTACCAAGATGTTTTTAGAGTAGGTATATCTGGTCAAAAATCTAGACAACTAATTACCCTTAATTGTGCATGCTTAGCATAATTTGACTTCCAGTGGGATAACAGGTACTGCCACACAGAAACACAAGTTAAAAAAAAAAAAAAAAAAAACAGAAGTGACAAAATGACACAAAATATAATAATGTTTTATTAAGCTTTGATTGTAACAAACTATAGTAAAAAGTAAGACAAAGTTTATCAGAACAGTGTGGGGAAACTGAGGCTCTATGGTAAGGAAAGGAACCTATGCCCTAGAACAGAGAAGAAAATATTTCGACAGTGGAACTGAAGATGAAGGGTAGAAGACAGAACAAATGATAGTGGTGATAGTTGTAAGGAGGATGACCAAAACATGAGTGCTACTATTTCATGGAGAGTGTGGTCTGATGCTAGAATATAATGACTGTGGTACTGTTACAGTGTTAGCAAGGAAAAGATAGTTAAGCTAAGGGAGTGTCGGACGTGCAGGGTCATTTGGACTGAGAGAACATTAATTTCTCTATCATTACCATAATTTCTTTTGTTTACAGAAAATGAATAGGGATACTAATTTTCGATTTTCAAAAAAATGAAATTCTATTTTCATGAGATGAAATCTTAGAATTATAGCCATTATTTTTATATGTAATTTCCAGTTGTTATGGAAATTTCATTATAATTTACATCTGAATCAATATGTACTAAAAATTAAAGCAGATTCTAGGCACAGTTACTCAATAATGGAAGGTTACAATAATATAGATAATAAATGTGAAAATGAATACATCTTATAGTGAATTAGGTTTGGCTGAAAATGCCCAGTTCCATAAACACCTCATGTTTCTTCAATTCTCAGACAGCAAAATGTTTGGATTTGGCAGTATATTTTTTACTGGAAAAGTGGAAAATCAGTGTCCCTGAAAATGACATGTCCATATGCACTACAAATTCCCTTACCAGAACCACAGCTATTTTTAAATATTAAATTACATGGCATCCTTATTGACAGCACATGTCATTTAAATAGAATTCATACAAATAAATGAAAATATCACAATAATGAGTTATAACACAAAGAAGGTGGAAATGCAAATCAGTATGCATGTGGAGAATGAGGGAATTAATCCTATGTCTACAGAGTGCATGTAGCTAATTAGCAGCTTCTAGGCTTCCTCCATCTGTTATTGTTGTACTGCCAGCTCAGATCTTTACAAAACTGCACATCTGCAAGGATACTGCGTGCAGTTTAGATCCAGATGACTATTTCCTGCATCTCAATTCATACAGTTTCCCATTGTATATGACATCAGCTAGCACAACATGACTGAGCCTTATTTCACCCCACCCTAAGTAAAGGGTGAAAGCAAGTTTTTGTCTCATACACATATATACATAACATTTTTTTTTTTCTTAGAGGACAGTAACACTGAAGTTTAACTGACACACATAGAAAAAAAAAACTCTCCACTCTACAGACATTTCCCTGGTATACATTTCTCAGACAGTTCTTTCTTTCGTTTATTTTCTTTGTTATATAATTTCCAGCAAGGGCAGCATCCATCAGAAGCTGAAACCATTCACCTCTCAACCCCAGACAAATATTCTCTTATTCTCTTACACACACGCGCACACACACACACACACACACACACACACACACACACACACACACACACACACACACACACACACACACACACACACACACACACACACACACACACACACACACACACACACACACACACACACACACACACACACACACACACACACACACACACACACACACACACACACACACACACACACACACACACACACACACACACACACACACACACACACACACACACACACACACACACACACACACACACACACACACACACACACACACACACACACACACACACACACACACACACACACACACACACACACACACACACACACACACACACACACACACACACACACACACACACACACACACACACACACACACACACACACACACACACACACACACACACACACACACACACACACACACGTACACAGTTTCTCTTACATTTTCACTCTCTTAGGTTTATAGATAAGTACTAGGCTGGCTGTCCTTGCAGGTAATTTTAAGCCTAACCAACTTCCCTTTTAGTGTTTGAATTAATTATATGTTAACCCTAGTGGGAATAACTGGGATCATTACTATAGATAATTTGAGGGGATCTATGCATGGGATAAAGCATTAAGGAACTGCCTTTGTCCATTAGTAATACAGGAGATAGTCCTGAGGTAAATGTTATATTACCCATCCATAGATTCAAGTAGAATTTGAATATGGGCAAGGATGAGCTTTGTTTTATGTGGATGGGAAGTTAATTCCAGAGCAATGGTGTAGTCTGTGAGATATACCTGTCTCTCCAAACCACTCAGGTTTACATCCCTGGACTGTGTATTTCTGATGTTATTTGATTTGCTGATGTGCAGCAGATCCATAAGTATTCAGTTGGAAGGTGGCTTCTATACCACACAAAGGTTGCCTCTTAGTTGTCTGTAGGATACTGAGTATAGTGACAAGTTTCTGAGTTAGTCCAAGTAGTACATATTGCTTAGGCCTTGCATCCTTTTAGTAAGGTATTGCTGTGGGTGTTCCAGTTGTTACATGTGTATGACAGACATATACTAAGGTGGCCATTGTACTCAATGTTTGTCCTAATGATGGCTGAAACAAAGTGGGGAGAATGATATCTCTAGATCTAGACACAATCGCTTTGCTTATAAACTGTTCTGTATAGAAGGGCTTTCTTATAAAAGTGGACACATGCTAGTCAAAAGTTAGATCACTGTCCACATAAGTTCCCAATTCCTCAACAACTGGGTCAGCTCTTTGGAGCATATTTTCAATATGGTAGTTCCCTGGGGAAGTGACTTCCCAAAGGATATAATAATGCATTTTTTGGCATTTAATTTCAGTCCATAATTCTGACACCAGTTATTTCCTTGGGACAAACCTTCCTGCAGGATTTCTAAGTCATTTGGGGATTCAATGACTGGAGCCAGCTTGCAGTCATCTGCAAACTTAGTCAGATCCCTTTGGTATTGGCTTTTACTTCAGAGAAATAGGTACCAAATAGGAGAGGTCCCAGCACTGAACCCAGGGGAGTTAGTTTATGGTATATCTTGAAGGGTAGATAAAGGGGAGAGGGAGTAAAATTTGAGCTAATTTATTAGCCAGTAGGTTTGCCACGTCTTTAGCCTCAGTGTAGTTGACATTGTTCACAATCAGCTCAGCACACTGCTGCATTCTGCTTCAAAGATCATAAATGTAACTAAAAAGGCCTTGTGATCATCTTTGGCTTGGGTGGCTAATTTAGCCTCTAACTTGGCTTTGGATAATTTTATTAAGCTCCTGAGTTGCTTGTTTATTTCAATGATGAGGGCTGTATCCTTCTGGAAATTAACCTCTTAGTTTTGGTCATAATTCTCCTCCTTTTATTCTGAAGCTTGTTGATATTTTGCTTCTACCATGGGGGTTTGTTTCTGAGGGGTTGCACTGCACTTGTTTCTATAGGGTACAGATGTATCTATGCAGCTTCTAACATGCTGGTGTAATGTGGTAGCATGTTTTTCCATGTATTCAGCAGAATTACCTGGGTTTGTTGAGGATTTGAAGCTTGCCAATATATTTCCTAGAGGTAGATATTTTGCCTTGGAGAAATTTCTAAAGGTACATTCAGTGGAAGGTGTTTCTGGTTTCAGTTTTATTTTGAAGGAGACGGCTTTATGGTCAGACCTAACAAATGATGAAGATGTGCAAGGGATGGTGCAAGATGCCCCGTATTAGTCAGGACAAGATCTAAGATGTTGTACTCCTAGTGGGCACATTGACTAATTTTTCCAGGGAGTTTGTAATAACAAAGTCCAGGAATGTCTATTCTTGTGCACTAGTGGTGGTGTAGGTTTCCCATTTTATAGCCGACTAGTTTAGATCACCTAGAAAAATGGTATTGGGTTTAAAGCTAAATAATTCCAGTTAATGTAGATAGGTATAGTAGCTTTCCTGGGTCACAGAGGGAGTTCTATAGCTAGCTGATACATGGCACAAGACCTTTCTGGTGGGGATTTGGACATAAAGAAGGTTTAGTGAATCATGTTGCTTTACCAGCCTTGATGAGAGTCTCTTCTGAATGAAGATTGGAGCATGTTCTCTTTTTTTCCCTCTCCTGAACAGTAACCTGTCCTAAACTTATGGAAAGCATTATAGTCCTGCACAGCTGGAGTGTTCTCCACTGTTTCAAACCATGTCTCAGTCACTACACAGATGTCCACATCCATCAGAGTAAGATGGCCTTGCAGAGAGTAGAGTTTCTTGTTTAGGCTTCTAATGTTGATCAGTCACACCTTTAAATTTTCGTTTGCTTGTTTCATTATGTTGGTAGGTTTATCAAGTTGATGTTGCCATACAAAAAAGGTACTGTAGGGGTGGACAATGTCTTTGCCAATAATTGAAATACTAGAGGTTACAGATACAGGCCTTATCTGGTGAAGCAGCGTGATCTGTCAATGAAATCCTCCTAGGCTGACAAATACTGGACTCCCTTTGAATGACACCGAAAACTAAGACAATTACTGATTTTAAGTAGTTTTTGCTCATGTTGTGGCATCATCCTCAGAGAAGGTAGAATGCTGCTCAACAATAGGCTCATACCTATCTCAAGTCATTTTCACCCACATGTACTATGACAGAGTCATACTGATACGTGTTGTTCAAGGACATGAGTGCATGTGTGCTCTGACTGATGCTAGCACTAGACAAGCAGCTGTTACTCTTTCCTTGCTCAGCCTAGTAATAGGTACATCTGTGTGTCTTACAATGGAGTAATCTATAACAAGAATGTTTGGTTGAATAGATGCTTACCTTACAGGCTCAGTATCTATGACTTTTGGGTTTCTTGTGCTATGTGAGGAGGCAGGCTTAACTTGCTAAGTGTGCATTGTGTTGGTCTTTTATTTGTTTGTTAACTAGGTAAACTCACCAGAAACAAATAATTTTTGGTAAAGTAATTTGTTCAGTCACAAAGCAGGCAAATGAAGAATAAGGGAGTAAACCAAGGACTACAACTTAATGATGATACCTCTCAACTGTCCACATTTTTGACTCATATCTTTGGTCTGTTCCTCTTAAAATTTGTAGTTTTCTTGTAAATCACTAAGGATTGAAGTCACTAAATAATGAGAGATATTTGAGTTTCAGATTTCATATTCTTCATAAAAATGCATGCTAACACAAAACATGCTATTCTAGCAACTTTCTAAGCTTAAAAGAACAATATTTAAAATCTGTTCCTATTTTAGTCTTTTATCCCCCATTGTTTTTGGCTTTGCCCAGATTTTTTGTGCTAAGACGTTGAGAGTTATGTAATGCTCCAGTCCTCTTCAGTAAACTGCCAGACAAATCATACTTATTCCTGCAGCCAAGTCATCTGCACATGCCTCTCAGCTGCCCAAAATTGTGCAGAATGTCCAGATTTTTGCCTCATATTTTTGGGCTGATTCTTAAAATATGTGGGTTTCTGGCAAATCATTGAGAACTGAAGTCAGTTTTACTAAAGGAGCTTGAGTTCTAAGGACTTGAGAACTGCTGATTCAAAGCCAGGGACTCGAGCATCTTGTAGCTCACATGGGCTGCTGCTATGAGTTCAGGCAAGTAGCTGCCATAAGGAGATAGTGGGAGGGGGATGGAAATATAGATTAGCCAGTAATTGAGTAGCGGATTTAGGTTTAGGGAACTGGTGGGGGGTTTTAGGGTTTGGGAGAGGGAAAAGAGTTTTAGGGTTAGGGAATGGGAGAGGAGTTTTAGATTCGGGGAATGATCAGGGAGTTTAGATTTAGGTAGTGATCAGGAACTTCAGGGTTAGGCAGGGGGATTGAAGTTTTAGGTTTAGGGGCAATCATGGACTTTAAGGTTAGAGAGGGACAGTGGAGTTTTAGGTTTAGAGATTGATCAGGAACTTCAGAATTAGGGAGACAGAGTGGAGCTTTGAGGTTATAGAACAAGGATATGGGTTAATAACTGGGTGGGAGTTTTAGGGTTTGAGTTAAGGGTCTGGTAGTGTTATACAGTTTCATTGGGTGGGTTGTTGGAAGGACTAAGTAGTTAAGTAAGACTGGTATAGCGGGAATTAAGGCACTTGCAGTTTTAAGAAAGTAGCAGTCATACCTCTCAATCTGCAGACATTGAAAATAAATACAAATGCCTCTGACGGGTGGGTACATCAGGCCAAAAATATAGGCATCTAATTATCATAAAATCTGAATACCACATAATACATAACTCCTCCCACATTCAGTAGGAATATAGGATACTACTCAGAAACATGTTTAAAAAGGAGAAAGTGACAAAAAAGATGGAAAAAAACACAAGCATATTATCAAAGAAATAGGGCAAAATCTATAGATGCTAATGAACTGCATTACAAAATTCTGCCTTACAAGGTCATTTATTTTTGCTTTTGAAAAAGCGGGATGTAATATGCATGTACTCTTTCTTTAAATTATTGCCATTACTCGTATTTCGGTCATGTAGTGTGTTTTTTGTTTACTAGACAGCTTCAGACGTCATGTGTGATGGGGGGTTGATTCTGAAAATTGTGTGAAAGGGTAAATTAAGCCTGAAAATGGGGGCATAGTTCCAAAAAATAGGTTTGTCATGTGTAGGGTAAATTAGACTTGAAAATAGGTATGTTCCTCAAACAGTGACAGTTGAAAGGTCTGGTGACAATGAATAAGAGTTCTGTGTGCCATTAGCATGCAAATACTTGTATTAGGGCTCATTCACATCACTAAATGACAGAGATATTGGGATTTCAATCTTCATATCCTAAAGAAAAAGCATGCTAAATGCCAAGCATGTCATTCTAGCCACACTCTAAGTGTGTAAGAATAATACAATGTCAGATTTTGGGCCTTTTCCCCTCCTTCACTAATTTTAGCTTTGTCCAGAATTCTTACATAAAAGAGTCAAGAGTTATGCATCTGTATAGCAATTATGGCTGCTGCTATAGACGGACCTGCTGTGACTTACATTCTTCTCAGGTAAGATGACTCAAATTGTGCGCAGATGTAACATATGACAGACAATCAAAGGATTTGCCTACCACATCTTAAAGGTGATATCAACAAACTTTAATAGATTCAGGTTCTACAGACTAACTAAAACAACATATAATAAAACCAAAAAAAAAAGAGATGCAATATAGTAATACTTACGATATGGCAACATCATTTACCAATAGCTTTTAGAGTATTATTTTGCATTTCAAAAATACAAAGATTCCCAGTTGTTTTGATTTCATATTCAGCTATCTGGGTTGAAATACTTAAGCGGGAGTAACCAACCTACTGTTCAAAAAGGCATACTGCTTCAAGTCAGTATGTTGTTTAAAAGATACGTTTTAATTCTGTTCCTAATTGATTATGCAAATAAAGTTCTGCTAAATAGTTTAGCACTCGCCTTTTGAAAACAACATGAGCTCTTGAACTCCTATGGTAAACCCTTGTCCCTGATTTTGCTTTATAACTTTGTCTTCTCACTTGTAATTTTTTCAGTTTTTTTTGTTATATTATTGAGGACTGCAGTAATACAAAAATGTGAGCAATTAGAGTTTCATACTTATTCTTCAGAAAGTTTACCTGCATACTGATGCAACACCTGTTGCATTGTTAAGTTTTCTAAGCAAATTAGATTCATATTTAAAAATTGTCCATGATTTTGAGACTTTCCCCTAAATATTTTTGTCTTTGTCCCTAATTCTTGAGCAAAGACATTGATAGCTTTGCCATATTATCTTCATTCCACTTCGATTCACAGAGGAAAACAGGACTGGAAGTGGAGGGGAATCACAGTGCCAATAAAAATAATGAACCAATATTCTTTCTATTAATTACAGAACATATAATTAACAACAAATAATAAAATGTCAGGGGGAAGTAAGATAAAAGCTTTTACTAAAAAACAAAACAAAACAAAAAAAAAACAAAAAAACAAAACAAAAAAAAACATAAGTTCCTGAAACGAGTAATTACTTGGTTAATAGGTGCTGCACTGAGTGCACCACTCTATTCTATTTCTACCCTTCTACCGAAACAGTAAATTTCTCATTTTTTTCAAACCTGCGCACCCAAGAAGAAAACATAATGAGAGATCATAAGGACAATATATTATAAATCAATATGCATTTAAATAGCTCATCCTTGTCTGGCTAATGACATTCCATCAAGTATTTACAGATTTAAAAGTGTGAACATCAGCTACCTCAATACATTATACTTACAGGAGCGCTCATTACAACAGTGTTATGAGATACCTGCTAAGGAGGGAAAAAATTCATGTGTAGACTTGTAACATGAACATAATGTCCCATTACCCCAGGTTGATCGAGTACTGTTATTAAGAATCTCATTCAGTCCAACATCCAAATTGTCAACTGTGAGAATACAACAATGTAATAAAATATTTTGAAAAATTATGAGCAACCATCATATAAAGTTTTCATATTTAAAAAATTAACATTGAAGTTTTATCAATGACATCAAATATGACCAAGGAATAATTTGTAGATTTGTGAAAATGAGACCTATAGTCTTGTAGTTGGATCCTTTCCACATGGAAACAGGAAAGAATGGTACGACATTTTAATGTTAATTCCACACTGTTTCAGCATCTGAACATTTGGTGCCAGTTAAGTTCTCTTGTTTCTGGCCTAATCTGTTTTGGTAGATTACTTGAAATGATCTTTTTTCATTCAGTTAATTTAAACAAAAACAACAAATAAATAAATAAATAAGCAAATAATTTTTAATCAAACATTATTATGTATTCTCAACATTCTCTGGTATTACTCACACATGGTGTCTATACAGTGTGTCAACAGTTATATGCTATCAATAATTGAATTTCTGCCATTGACTGAATTTTATACAGGTGTACTAACCTAAGACTGACATTTACATATGTTTTTTTATAACTGACTTTAAATCTACCACATTTTAATAAGTAATACTAAATGCATCAACATATTCAGTCTTGTGTTAACAGTTTAAGGTCAGATTTATTTTTTGCAGACAGCATAGTTTCCATATTATTGACAGTCACTTTGCAATTAAGTCATTACAAAGGGCTAATTATTATCCCAGGGATACAAATTCAAAGGGGCATATTCTGAGGTGATTCTTTGTCACCACTGTTGTTTTGTCTTTCCATTAATGCATTAAGTTGTTTACTTAGCAGATCAGGTCTCGATTATAGTTTGGCACTCAGAAAACAACCTTACTTACAGATTTCTCATCTACTTTGTATAGATGACTTAGAACTGTATAGTTCATCACATGAGGAGCTGACAGCAAGTGGTTAAAACTTTGTCAGATGATATAAGAATGACATTTGGCCTTGATAAATGTGCAAAACAAAATTTAAAGCCATAAAATTGTGGTTCCAAGAAAACACCAATCTAGAACAGGAATGTGATATAAAGGAACTTCATAAAGAAGGAATGTATAGATATATGGGGACTGACAAAAACATGACAAAACATGAACAAATGCAAATACAATTCAGTAAGAAATATTTCAGAACACTAAAACTAATATTGAAAACAGCTTTGACATCTAGGAATGAAGTCTAAGCTATAAACCAATCTGAAAACTTTATATGATGGTTACTCATATTCATCTAGTTGCCTGTCTTTCCTGTTATGAACTGGGATTGTCAAAAAACATTTATTTTCTGTGAGAGTTACTTTACTATTTGTGACTTCTCTAACCAGCTTCTGAAGTTCATCTATAAACCGAATATATTTACCACAGCTTTAAACCACATCTCCAGTCCCCCTTTTCCTCTTTCCTACACCTCCAGTAGATCATCTGCTCCATGGGGAGCATCTTTCTTAACCTCAGTGTTGTATAAAAATATTTGTGTAGGCATTTCCAAGCAAATATGTAAAATATCCTTGATTTTATTGCTTTTACTGGTAGTTCACATTTTTTTCTAAGTGTTGCTGTTCTGTTTGTATGTCTAAGGTTTGCATCTGCGCCCTTTTAATTTTCAAAGCTGGATCATTTACCCCTAACTGTAGAATTTAATAATAATAAGAGACAGAGTTGTGTCTTCTCTCTGGAGATTCTCTTAGGTCAGTTAGCTATCTTATAACACTTGGTCAGTCTTATTCCTGTATCTGATTGCAAACCAGTCTTTTCACCTTCCTAACATATACACTAATTTGTAAGCATAATCCCTCTGGAAGTTTGAATCTATCTTTAGCTTCTTTCCAAGTTAGGATTTTTCACCCCTCTGCAGCTATGTTTGGTTCCTAAGCTGAGTGATTCTTTCTTTCTGTTGTCAAGTTGGCATCCTTACCTGCTTGTCCCTAATAGTAGAGCCTATCATTAGGACTTCATATCTCCATGAATTTAGATCTGTTTTCAGAAAAAAAAGACTAATGGCCCTACTCAGTTCTCCTAGCATGGTGTGTCCTACCTTTTATTCCATCCCTCCCTAGAACAGTTCCATAAGACTGCTATTTCTCATTTACAGAACCAATTTCAGAGCATTTTTTTTGCCATTTGAAAGCACATGCCTTATTATGACATTCTGCATAAAATTAGAACTGTAAAGCTTTTACATAAAGTTCTATATCTGGGAGGCCCATTCTTCCTTGTGATTTTGGTAGTATCATTCTTTCTCAACTGACCCTTGTTTTGTTCTCTAGTCCAGATGAAATCTTTCATACACTTTATTAACCCACAGATTGTACCTTTATCTGGGGAGTAACCAAAGGATTGCTTCAGATATAATATGTGTGGAGTTATTTGGCAGACCAGAACCTGGATCATATGATCTAGATCTAATGCCAGCATTCCTCATTCTGTAGGTTTAGTTTGATTTTATCCAAGACCTCTCCAAACTCTACACTGAACTTTCAGATGTGTTCCTTATCCTAAATCCTAGGTACTTTATTTTTTCATCTCTCCATCTCTCTGGAAATCTCCCCTGTTGTCTTTTTCCTCCTGTAGGTTGTACTCTAGGACCCTCAATTTGGCTTGGTTAACTTTGTATCCAGATCAGGAGCTAAATTCCTTCTGGAATGTTTTATTCAGATCCCTGACTGGGTCTACCACTGTAAGGATAATATCATCTACATTACAAGTCTATCCTTAACGCTTTGTGTTGCCAGGTATAAATATATAAGTCTGAATGTGTTATGACTGCTTCTAAAAGTTTCAGGTAGATTTCAGATAATAACATGTTGTCAAGTCCCCTCATTATGTGTAGCTTTCTGGAGATCGACACATAGATTTTTACTGTCACTGCCACCCTTCATATATTGGTTTATAGGTGAATACTTGGCTAACTATCTTGAATGGCCATGTTAAGCTTAACAAATAACCCAATGTTAGAAGCACATCCTGTGCCTTGTACCTGTGAGGTGAAGATCTTAACCATTATGCCAAGCCCACCCCTCCATTTGTTGTGTTAAAAAAAAAAAAAAAAATATATATATATATATATATATATATATATATATATATATATATATATATACAGATCTAGAACTTTTGATCGAAAGATATACATACTTTACCGAAAGCGCTTTTCACCGAAAAAGTGCTTATAGTAAAGTATGTTTTAAAAAAAAAAATACAACATTAAACCTACTTCTATGCAGGGGGCAAGCCCCCCTGCACCCCCCATGTGGGGGGACTGTGCCCCCCCCATCCCCCACTTTCATATTTTCACTCCGAGGTCACACTACAGTGGGAAAAAGGGAATTTTCCATTATTTGCATGACCTGCACAATGAGCATACTTGTCCAAAAGTGCTGCTTCAGTGAACAGCACTTTCAGTTAAGTATGCTCAGTGATTTCTGCTTCGGTAGAATGTACATTCGGGGATCTGTATGGATCCCATGTATATATATATATATATATATATATATATATATATATATATATTTTTTTTTTCCCATCTAAGATAGCAAATAAATATGGCTACTTCACTCTATTGAATTCTTTCTCTGCATCCATTGATACAATTGCCACTTTATTTCCTTTTTCTATTACATCTTGTAGGATTAATAATATTCTATTTATGTTGTCAAAGATTTTATTCTTCCCTATAAAAAGCAAAGTGGTCTGTTTCTATTAGTAGTAGCATAATTTTTGCTAGTCTTGCTACCAAAATCCCCATGAAAACTTTGTAATCAGAGATCAGAGTGGAGTTAGTTACATGGAATGTTATTTGGTTAACAAAGCTGGTTAAAAGGGATTGAATTCTGAATACTGCAGATAGACAAGGTGTGAAAAAATAGCACTGCAGGAAACACATCTTATTGAAGAGAAGTATAGGAAATTAGGAAGGAAGGGGTATAGGGCAATGGCCAGTTCACCTTACAGGGGCAAGAAGGAGAGGGGTAGCTCTCTTAATAGATCAAAACTGGCTGCAATAACAAAAGGTAGACAGGGCAATATTTCAACTAAGCAGACCAGCTGATGGACAGATAGTAAAAATGACTGGGGAAGTATTAACCATTTTAGAGAATATTACCAATGTATAGAGGGAAAAGGTGGAGGAAAAGATGATGGAATTCCTAGATTAAGCTCACTTTTGAGGGCTAAATGATGACCATGCAGTCCCCTTGACTAAGTCAATACCATGTGAGAAAATAAAGGATACAATAAGAAAACAAGCAAATAATAAATGCCCTAACATAGACAGGCTGCCAACAGAGGTGTGGAAATTACAAGAGGGAACATTAGTGCATTTCTGAAGTAAATTAATAAATGAAGTCCTACAAATTTATGGAGGGAATGTATGACAGTGATAATCTTCATGGAAGTGAAAACAGGATGCACAGAGATTCCTATACTCAAACCACAATATTAAACATTATATCTGTCTTATTTTGTTTTACATAATGCATATGTCTAATTTTAATCGTCTTTTTTGTGGTTGTGTTTGAAATCAGCTCTTCTTCTCTTTACACTGTTACCCTTAATCATATCTGTCTTTTAACTATTTGGCCTTAAGTCCCTTTCAACTGTTAATCTATTCTTGCTGAAGCAGGATGTCACCCCTTACTTTTGCTACATTAAAAATAAGAACTCTATACAGTTGTATATTTCTTCTAAGGCGTGAGTGTGAAACCCTTCTGGGCATGAAAATAATTCTCCTTTTGACATGGATATAAAGAGGAATCATTTTAAAAGTTGTTGAGGTATTTGTGATTCCCCCTCCCACCCTGTAGACTTCTATAATATCCATGTGTCTTCAAGCTTCTAGTTCCAAACTGCCTCTATGCTACCTTCAGTTAATCCTCCAACCACTGTCTTACATTTCATATTAACCTTCATTGTTTTGTACTATAAGTCATTTCTTTTGGGTTTTGATGAACCTGTCTGAAATGCTTCCCTCCTTGCTCTTACTGTAGACTCAAGACCTTCCTCCCAGGCCTTGTAATGTTGTCTTTAGTCCTACCTTAAAGCTTGCTGCTACTGATTTTGGTTTCCCTTGTTTCCTCTTTTTTAAAGCATGCTGAGCTATCTTCCCTTCTAGGTAGTCCTACTTTATTTCCTCCCTCTTTGTCCTGTTGAATAATACCTTCTTTTCCTTCACTATAGGAACTCCCTCCTATTGATCCCTTCTGCTCTTAACTTTCTATTACTTTAGAAATGCACACATTGCTTGCAGGTTCCCATTTTCTTAATAGTTGCTTAGCTATTAATTTAACTCTGTACAAGACAATTTTGTCCCACATATTGTTTTGATGTTCTTCATCAATACATGGCTCCCTTTTATACATATTTTACCATGCATTTGTTGTCATACGGAGCATGTCACAGTTTTCTAACATATTTTCTATCTTGTGCCTTTAGGAATAAGTTGTTTGACTCTCTGTGCACCCCATGTGTTGCATTTTTGCTACCACTTTTCTCTTTCCCCTCTCCATTCTCTTACTCTCAACTCTAGTCTTTGTGATTTTAATTAGTTTATTCTTCTCCCCCTTTTGTGGTGATTGGCTAAGATCTCCTAGGTCCCTCCCTCTTGAGTGATACCCACAATTTTAGTTAGTTCTTCTATTATGTTTTTTATTGCCATCACCAGTCTCTCTCTCTCTCTCTCTCTCTCTCTCTCTCTGTCTCTCTACCACTTATTTAATCAAGAGTAGGAAGAGAAAACAGGACAGCAAACATTTTTATTTTAATTCTGAAGTCTTGTTCTAAATAGCAGATGATCACCTATTTTGATAACCATTCTCTTCCCCTCCTGATTATCTAGCTACTTATTTACAACCTACATTCCCAATGATGACTTGCGCTCCTCCTCCATACATAGTGATTACCTAGGGACTACCTAGCCTTTTATTCTGCCTTGAAGACCCCATTTTTCAAACATTTACCCAGCTGCTGTACACTATATTTACATCAGATGTCTTGTTTATCCCCAACAACCTTTCTCTGTGCTATGTACTTATTTATGAGCAGAAAGAGAAAAGAATAAAGAAAACAATTATGCTTTACAAAAAATGTATAGTTCCTTTTTTGTAGCAAATGTCATCCTGCACATTCTGACTACAGTGCCCAGTTATTACCTTCACAGTTTCACTTTTTAGAGATTCCATGGTTTCTCCTTTAACACCTACCATCGGATAATCCTGTCTTATGTGTTGGTCCTTTCCCATTGCATGAAAACATGACGGATGGTTGGATGATGTCAGCTCTATCTCTTAGGGTTTTGTAATTTTGAAATAGGGGAAATAGTTCCTTGGCTTGTTCACTGGTATCCCTTGGTACAGTCTGCTACTCCATATTATTCATTCCTGTGACTGATGGCTGTTTTTGCCACTCTGTCTGCTAGTAGTTGGGTTCTTCGAAGGCCTTCGTAGCTTTGTCTGGTTTGGTAAATGATTTAGAAACCGATATTCTGAATATTTTCTTGGATACTCAATATAGAAAACAAGTCCTTTCAGTTTACATTGTTGTTGGACTGGAATGAAGGTTACCCATTGGTTCCTAGTCAAGAAGTCCAAATCAATATAACCAGTGGAGCTACCATATTTGATTATCTAGCCAGGTCACCAGAGACACATTCAATCTTTTCTTAGCTAAGTGGCCTGGTGAAATGGACAATTACTTGTCTGGGATGTTATTTTTCCTGTATCTCATAGGGGTCAGAGCCTTTCTATGGGCTCTCCCAATTTGTAATTGCTCTGTTGTCACTTTTGTCTATTCTGACAGCTTGTTCATCATACATTCTCTGTAGTTCCATCCTTCCTGTCCTTCAGGTTTACCACTTATCTGGTGTTTATTTCTCCTGGATCTATCCTGATCAGAAAGTGATGAGTTGACAACTCCCCGTTTCATCTCCAAGGCTGCTAATCTTGCTTTTAATTCCTCATTCTTTTGGATCAGAGCCTGCAGTATGCTGGAGCATTTGTTCACCACCTACATCATTTATTGGATGTTTCTGTCACTCTCTTTCATTTAGTCACCAAATTTAGTGTTACTCTTTTTTTCACTTTGAGGAATACGGCATTTAACATGATTTCCATGTCCAGATTTTATGGCTGTACTTCCTCCATGCTTCCCAGTGTCAGGGCTGCCCCGATGCACTTTTTCTTGGTTCAACTGTTTTTGTGTTCGATTTCCATTCCTTCAATACAGATTATTGTCACGTGTGTTTGGAAAGCAACTTACTTCATTCATACCACACTGGATGAAACCAGACCAACTGGGATCTTAATGTCATGGCAAGACTTTTTTCATTTTTACTGCTGCTAATATTTGAAAATTATCAACTGCACTTAGTAATCTAACACACACTAGTTTTGTTAGGTATCATTGTTGGGACGAGGCATATAGAGCCATGTGCACTTTGTCAGACATTTATAAAAACTTTGGGTGGCATAACTACAATTTTAGATATGTCTTATATAGCTTTCTTATCATTTTGGAAGTCTTCTTCCAAGTCTATGATTATAATAGGATGTTTTCTTGACCTTCTCTCTACAGATGGGATGGCTTTTTTGAAGTAGGTTTAACATTTTTCCAGTAGATTTATCTTAGGAGTCACTGAAATGTGACAGTCTTAGAAATTAGACTCTTCTTTTTACTGTTAGGTTATACACAAAGATGTTGATATCTTCCAAGTCAAACTGTAAGTTGCAAACAGAAGTGCATAATTGCATTAGTTCTTTAAATTGTAGTGATTAGCACTGTTTGCTCTGTGAGGTGAGGGTAGAATCCCTGGAATTTAAAATGGTAACAGTATTACTAAGTTTTAAGACTCATATGACTGAGGCACCAGACTGAATGCAGGAAAATACTAACTTATATATAATATAATTAAGATAGCTATGTCTCAGAGTATTCCCTTATTGCCATGGTCTGACAGTCTCAGAGGTAGTACATATAAGTTGTAGTGATGTGGGGAAGAACAGGGTCTTGTACCTCCTGCAAAAAGTAATTATAAAACAGCACTTTTGAACATTCATTTTAAGCCTAGTCAATTTCCCTTTCCTAGGTGAGAACCAAACATTGTACCTTTGAACACCTTAACCATTATACCTACCCCAACCCTTCAATTCTCCTTCAGGTTTTTTTTTATCATTTCAGGACTTGCAATTATGGGTATCATATTTAGCACAAGGATTCATTTATAACAACAGATCAAAACATAGCATATGCCTGTAGTTCCAGAATACAAACATCTAGTAGTTTATTAACAAAATTTCTTTCCCTCCAAAGGCACACTTATCTGATAGTCTTCATGAAGACAGTGTTTAAATCTTTGTTTTCTTTTCTGTTTTTTTTTAACCTGGCAAGAAGAGGGGAGGACAAGGACAATTTAACCGTATATTTCTACTCCACCATAATAGTAATTTACCTATTTTTGTGATTCTTCAATATAAGCCATAAGATTGATTGTGTTCCTCAAATACATCTTCACAAAGAAAATGACTTGCGGTTTTGCTGTAGATCAGATTTTTTAATGGATTTCAGTAGCAGAAAATCATTAGCACACACAAGCTTGGGATGAGAGAGGTCCTCAGATAGTCTGCTATTAGCAAATATCTTAAATGTTGTATGTTTGAGAGAGGTCTCAAACCATAGTACTGTATTACAATCAAGGTTAAGTTTGCCATTTTTGTTAAGTAGCAGCGAGTGATTCACTGATGCAAAGACCCTTGTCAAATATATAAAGACCCTGCCATTCAGTAGACAGTTACCCATATTGTTGAAACTGGAATCTGTTGCAAAGCAGAGAGTAGTCACAGCACTAAAAGCATAATGGAATTCATAACGTGAATTATGCAATAAACTGTATTTTTTCTGCTTAAAGAGCTGTTTGTATACTAGTTTTCCACATATCTTTGCAAGGGGACACAAATTAGCTATTGTTCTGAAGTTCTGTTAATCCTTTGGGTTTGAAACTTTTGGGAATGGAATTGTGGGTAGAATGTTAGAAAATATTCCAGTTGTTAAGGATAAATTGTATATATGAGTAAAACGTTTTGCTATTGATTCAAAGCCCATTCTAAGGAAAGCTGGATGTGGTGAGAACTTTGCTTCTGAACTGGGGGTTAATATTTTTAACTTTTTTGACTTCTTTTGCAGTTAGTTGCATGAAGAATTCAAAGGCTATTCTAAGAAAAGCTGGATGTGGTGAGCATTTTGCTTCTGAACTGGGGGTTAACATTTTGCTAACTTTTTTTACTTATTTTGCAGTTAGTTGCATGAAGATGAATGTAGGGCAGAAGGTTGCATGGGGTATAACTGAGATTCCTTGATATTTCTATTTTCAGGGTCATATATGGATTGTATAGTGAATTTGATAACAAGGTCATTAATGGTTATAATGAGGAAATGTCTGTAATTATTGGCAAAACTGTCACTGTCCCTGGATTGGGATGACGTAGTTGCATATGGAGTATATGTGATGTTGGCTGTATGCTATTTAACAGGAACAACGCCATCTTGCCAAACTGATATGGTGCAAATAAAGGCAGGCTGAATTAAACAGTCCATAGTCAATTTATTCCAACATTAAAAACAATAAAAAATTGGTCAAGCGCTTTCATCCAGGAACCCTGGACTTCATCAGAACCAATAAAACGGTTAATAGACTCAATTTAAATATAATTGAACAACCAATAAACAATGTATGCTATTTAAGTTCTTTCCTAAACTGTCTATGCAGGCATGAGGGAGCCTGGTGTTTACCTCTTAGATAAGTTGCTTTTGCTGCATTGGTGGTAAGACTGGCTTTTTTCTTTGGTCAGGCTAGTGTTCGTGAATCTGGGAACTGGATGGGTTTTCTTTCCAATCATTCCAGGCTTTGTTTCTTGAGGAGAGAAATGGTTTTAAGGGTTAAGGGTGTAGCTAACCATCAGCACTTATTTCCCTTGGTCTTCCAGTGGTTACTGGGAAGAGGATATCCTGTACTCATGTAGTATTGTTGAGAAAACATGCCAATTGAGTGGGATTGCTAAGGTTATATAAGGTCTGAAGTTAATAAGGTTCTTGGTTTAAAAAAAACACAGAGATAGAACAGGGTAGTGGTTGCTAACATTATTTGGAAAAGTTAGAACTTCCCTGTTTAATGTTAATTATTATATGATCAATGTGGAATTGTTTCTTGAGTCCTTGTTGAGTTTTGTTTGTTTGTTGTTGAACAAACTGATGTAAGTTAAAGTACAGGAGCATTCTATACAAGTTTGCAGAAGAGGGGTTACATGCACTAATGCTGAGGTCACCAAGGATTATTGCATTATTATTGATCCCTGTGAGTCATATCTCAAAAAAAATGTTCTGCATGAAGGAAACTATGTTTGACCACCTACAAGGAGAGCTGCTAGGATCCTGCTGGGAATTCTATCATTGTTTGCAAAAGCCTTTGAGAACTGGCAGATATCTATGGATATATTTTACTTAATAGTAGTGCAACACCACTGCCATGTCTAAGACATCATCTTTTGTTACAGAATAAGGTGCAATGTGACTGGATGTATTGACAGAGGCAGAAGTCATCCTTCAACTGAATCTTTATGATGCCTATCGTGTGTGGCTTTTCATGTAGAAACCAGAGCTCAAGAGAAGGCTATTATTTAAAATTTCCAGATATTGCATGATATCTACAAATTAAGAAATGATAGAAAATGAATGGCACTGTCAGGAAGTTGTTTGTTTATTACAATTTGGCACAGACACCAAACTAATCTGCTTCAGCTTTCATTAGATATCATTGTATGAATAAAGGAATTGATCATAGCAATTGAAATGTATGCTGAAGATCATATACATGCCCCAAACAAGGACAATTGGGCCACTTAATAGGTTCATAGGTTCATAGGTTCATACTAGGCTATCTGCCGAGGGGCATTTACAGCAAGCCTAGCTAGTTTGTGGTACTTTCACCTTTAGTATGGGAGGAACTATACCCATTATTTTGTGCCTCCTCTGCTCTGAGCAGTGTAAAGTAATCCCTGGGTAAGGTCCATCTCTCTCCCATGCATCCATTGGATTTCTCAACAAGGAGCCAGGTGCCTTGCTCTACCTCATTGGCCTTTGATTTTGTTCCACAGCATAGTTTGTCTTTGAACGATCCTATCCTCCCTATCCAAAATATCCTGAGGTTGGTTTCGAGGTCCTCCTTGTGCCCTTGTGGCTCTGATGGATCTAGATTTTTGAGGTTCATCATGATTTCTTTTTGAGGTATTTTGTATGTTGTTGTATAAAGGTCACCTCAAAGGTAAGCGAGAGCAAAGGAAGAGATGTTGGTTCAAGCGAGCAAAGAGCATTTAGAGCTTTTTTACATCCTTTTTGAGCAGAACTTGGAATGATTTTGGCCGGGAACACTTGTGTCAGCTCATTACTTGTGGAATGTCAGCTTCAGCAAATGGGGCATTGGGCTCAATCATTGGTCTGATGAGTGATGAGTAAATGAGACTAGGTGAGAACCTCCTTGAGCCTTGATCTAGATGAATCCAGCACTTAGGTGGGTGGATAACTTTAGCTACATGGGTGTCTTCTTCAGCTTCTACTATCAACCTGTCCCCCAGGTACTGATAACACTCTTTCCCGGGTCTCCTATGATTTCTTCTTCTGGCAGGGTGCTATTTGTGATTGTTTTTATTTAGTTTTAGACATTTTTTTTTTTGGAGGTTTGATTTAGCATTTTTTTTTTGCAACTTTTCTTTTTGTTTCTGTCTGTGAGTCTATTCTTATGTTTTTCTGTGTTTGTAAACTTTTTTGTGTCAGTGTTTTTTGTAGTCATCTGCAAACTTTGTTCAGCTGCACACTCCTGCTTTGCCTGTCTGCTGTGTAATGTGGGTGCTTGTAAGCCCCTGAGTAGAAACCAGAGGTGAGCTCAGACTGACCCACAGGCTTGTGCCAGCATTTGAGCACACCTGTTTAAACTGTCTGGGGTTTTTGTAACTCTGTTTCTTTCATCAACCAGTTTGCAACCCAAATACTGCCCAATGTACATCAATGCATTTTAGATGATTTTCCTTCACAATGATTTTGGGGGTATTTAATGTCTTCACAAGCCAGCAGATCGTGGGATCTGCTGTGACCTAGCTCCTATGGGCATAGGTGGCTTTTTCAAAATTCCAAAAAGTTAACTGGCTTTTAAAGGCATGATCTGCCTTTGACAAAGTCCAAATAGGTTTTTCCAAAATGGTCAAATTCCACCTTCCATATTGTGGAGGTCCCAGGCTCCATGGCTTTGGGCTTTGCAGATGTCAAGCTAATGGGCTAACGATTCCAAAATTTTGTGGAGGCACCGCCTTTGTGAAGTGGGACCACAGTTGCAGTGCGCCACTCCTGGTGACCTGGTCCCCAGAGGTAACACTTGATTAAACAGCTGTGTGTCTTCTCATGGAGAGCTCCTCTCTGAGTTCTGCTGTGGAGCCACACGGAGGGGACACCATCGGTAGGTATCTGTGCTTTTGTTTTTTGCGCAGGGAGAGTACAGTTCTCACTTGGCTTTTGATGGGTGGGGGGGGTTCATGCGTGGATATCAGAGATATCTCTTTTTGAGGTGGGGGAGGAGGCGTTTGCACAGAACCTGTGCCCCAGTAGTTGGCTTTTTGTCTAGGAGAAATAGTTTTCTCACATTTTTTGAACTATAGATCAGAGGATGAGAGGAGTTTTTAACTTAGGTAGGTTTCTCCTTAGGAAAGTTTTTTTTAAGGTATTTTGTATTGCTTAGTTTTTTTCTTTAGATGTTTTTTTTGTTTTTTGTATTTTCATTCGTGTCTTACTTTTACTTACCAAGACATTTTTTCTTTTTGTTTTGTTTTTTCTTCATATTGTCCCCTTGTTGTAGTAGTTGTATTTGTTGTTTGTCAGCTTTTTTGCTTGCCTCCTCTATGCTCGGTGCCTCTTTAAAGGTGCTTTGCTTAGGCTTTAGAGTTGCCTTTAGCTTGGCAGTTCTTTTTGTGCGCTTGTTTTTATTCCAGGTGGGATGTCCTGCGACTTCCTTTAGAAGGGTGAAGTCGATCTTTTCTCACTGGTACTGGGGTCTTTTTAAAGTTCATGGGGGTGGGATAGGGGAGGTGGATATTTTGTTTTCTGATCTGATGGAGAGAGCTTTATTTTTCTGACTATTGCAATGAGGAATTCAATTGTCTTATTAAATAGTCATTCAAACTAAATAGTGGGTGGAGATATTAAGAAAAGGAAGAAAATACAGGGACAAAATTGAAAGGAAAAGAATAAAAGGTAAAAAGGGAAGGAAGAAAGCTAGATGTGAAGGAAAGTATGGGACATAGTCATCAGTTCTCAGTGACATGTGTTCCTTTTGTGAGAAATAGCTGTGACTGCGCCACAGAATGTGCTGTTATGCAGGATTGAAGCTAAGAGCTTTTTGCAATGCAAATGATTTTCTGGACCTTGAAGGGTTAGAGAGGGTTAAAGACTCCAGACCTTTTTATGACAATTGCCTTCTTTGAGAGGCATACACTTTCTCAGGATTAAATGTGTGAACTTTTAGTGTAATACAATCATGGCCATTAAATTGCTGAATAAATAAGATTATCAAACTGAAAACAGCAAAAAAGACTTTTTGAATCCTAAGTAGTAGTATGGAAGCTGAGCAAATGAACTTTGACCTTGACCTACTTCTGTTGTTCCAACCACATTGATTTAGACATAACACCAAATAGTGTTGAATCGAGAGAGATGGTGACGTTTAACATAATACCTTGACCCCACGTAGAAAATGGAAAAAAGAGGACTGATGATGATGACTTAATAGTCCTTTGGGTTTCAAACTTATGGGAATAGGATTATGGGTAGGGCATTAGGAAATATGCCAATTGCTACAGATAAGTTGTATATATGAGTAAGAGGTTTTGCTATGGATTCAAAAGCCATTCTAACGGATCCTAGATATGGTGAGAACTTTGCTCCTGATCTAGGTGTTAAAATTTAACCAAGCTCTTTCTAGAATTATCTGATTCTTAGGGTTAGAATGGTTTAAAGGTACAGACATTATTAAATAACTGAACTAAGCCTATACAAAAATTACCTTTCACTCTGTGTGTTCTAATATTTAGGAAAATCTATTTTAAAAGATGAAAAAAAATCCTTTTCCTTCTGAACCTCCACTACGGTTTAAATGTTCAAAGATTGAGAAGAATATGCATGGTACAGTGAAAGTTGTCATAAACCATGGGGAAACATAGTCGCATATTCAATTTATGTGTCATGAAAATACAATTCAAAAAGTGGTGGAGATGTATATTTCACTGGTCAGCCTCATTAGAATGAGGAAAACTTTATTAAGAGTAATGACATGATACAATCTCTGAAGTATATGGACTTGATCAGGCAACACAGTTCTAATCCCATTTAGATATCCTTGTTTTTTAATGTCCTCAGTATAGTAAATATAAACACTGAACTCATTAAGGAAGTTTTGCTCTTCTGGATTCTGTCTGCAAATAACAGTCATGGAGCATAACATTTTCAGCACAGTGAGACTGAGTTTAGGCATACACTATGTAAGAAATAGAAGGATGAAAGGCAAGACTAGAGTAAGCAGTAATCCATATTCAAAGAGAAAAGCAGGGCCAGACGTGGTCTGACAATACATGGGAAATAAGAGAATAAGAATTTTTGCAATGTGTGCTTACTGAAAGGTCTTTACGATAATACTAATAACCATTCATTAACCATGTAGGATGACCGAACACACATTCCATTGTCAGGAGTGACCCAGAAGCAATGTCTGGTTAAGTGACTTGTTCAAGTTGCTCTCAGTAGATAAATGAGGACTAAGGGAATAAAAACCCTCTACACCGGAAATTACAGATCACAGTTGCAATCCTTTCCACCAATTGCCAAGGTAATAAGGAACTGCATTAGGAATGCACTCTTGTTTTACATAAGGCTACTTGTAGGTTTCCATCGATTTAGGAAGATCTTCTCCCTAGTAACATAGCAGCGCTATATAATGAATATGAGAGCCTCGACTCTCATCGATCACAAAGGGAGTTCACCATGGTTATGGTATCAAGCGGGTAGAAAGCCACCAGAGAGGACAGCAAAAATGTACAATGCTAGGATTTTTAAAATACCAAAAACTAAATGACCACGACTCCGACAATGGTTAGAAATATACAAATACTGAATAAAAAACACTTTGAACAACAGCAAAAGGAAAAATACCACCAGCAACACAGGGATTAATATACTTTATATTTTAATATCCTCTTTCATCTTCAACAGACTTCTGATGTTGTGTGGAAGACAAAAGCAGAGATTAAAATATAAAGTATGCTAATTCCTGTATTCCTGGTGCACTTTTTCCTTTTGCTGTTGGTTGAAGTGCTTTTTATTTAGGATTTTTTAAATACCATATTTAGAGTCCTGATTCTACACAGGCACAGACATGAAGTGGAACTTGTGGAAAATCAGGATGCTTATAATATATTGCCATAAAGAAATGATGCATTATTCATCATCTCAACAAGGCTAGCCTCATAAATGTGGGCTCAGCATATGCAGTACTTCCTCTCTCTTAATATGTCTGGCAGTTAATGCAGAGAGTTAATTTGGTGAGTTGTAGTTCCTAGAGTTGAGGGTTTCATTACCTCAGTGCTTGTGTACTTACGGTGCAGCCTTCAGCAAATCATTTAACCAGGCAGAACTTGGGAGCAACTTGGTATTTGGGCTACACTCCTCAATGAACCCCTGGTCTGCAAGCCTAGTAACGAGCTATGAATCTGTATGTCTAATAATGATGCATTGACAGCACATGCTTCACCACAGTAAAGCTATATCTTTATGTAATGTACAGATGAGCTCTTTGATTTCTGTGCTGACATTCCCTTGTGAGAAGTAAGTAAATGATTGCTTTAAGCAGGGAGAAGGAAAGAAAGAAATGAGCAACTCACTATTTTAGCAACAAATTATTACAAATCTGTGTGACAAACCACTTAGCTGGCCACTATGAATAAAATACAGCTGTGTGAGAGAATTCACAGAAGTTGGTATGTGGGCCATTGATTACTTCTGGTGATTTCCTATTTTATTATCATAGCTTTATGCATACATGGATGTGTGTCTGTGTTATGTGAGTGAGTTTGTACATAATACACATATTAATTTGTACCCACAACCATAACCCTTATACTGAATGCTGTGTGTGCTATACTAGCTTAATAGATCACAAAAAGTACTTTGGGATAAATGAATACAACATTTCTATGAACATTCACTCCGCTAGAGAATATACCTCATTTTTACAGAGACATGTAAACTCACCAAGTTGTGTACTTCATAAAGCTGCAACATCTGTTAAAATATCTGATTGGTATGCATGGCAGCCTCACTCCCACAACACTAACAGCTACATTTCCACTATCCATCCATTTACTTGGTCACTGAGAATTACTTTTTACCACCTACTTGTTTGCATTTAATTGTAATGACTGTTTACGAGTCATCATTCCAACAACATATTAAGACTCATTATTCATTGTACACTCTGTACTGCAAAGCAATCATTTTTCTTCAAGTAATTTACATTATTTAATTTACGCTGCCGTACTATATAATATTGTCATTTGTCTTCAAGTAATCTGTTTGCTAACAGAGTTTTCAGGTTTCTTGTTTGTTGATGGATCTTTTTCCTTGCCTGTGGATAAAGCCAACGTGTGCTGTAGTCAGGCACGAAGGGGGAGGGGAGGCTTCAATCTGCCACATTACTAGAAGGAGCTATATTTTGAATTTAAGAAAAAGATATTTGCTGTTGTGTCATTCTTAAAGCTGTGTCGTGCTACATTTCTTTGTCTTTTCCCTGACTTTTAGGAGAGCTAATCTCACCTCCCCTTTTTCTTTTCATGATTTATTCTCATGTGTTTCTAAAATACATGTTTACCCTTACATGTGAAAACAGTGCACTTGCCAGCAAGAAAGAGTTTTGATATGTAACATAAAATTGATATTTAGCTTTAGTCATCGAGCAGCAGACATTTTTGCTGCACTTTAAGCAAATGCATTCAGCATGCTCATGTAGTTTAAATGTACTTAACTATCTAAAATACACTGAATGATGCCATGAAAGGTCACTTTTAGCTAACCACATTTAGTATATATGAAACATTCACTTTCTAACCTGAAGTGACTGGAGTACGTACAGATGTTATTGTAAATTCACAATGATAAGTAATGACGTGAAATCGACTAAGTGCTTTGTGCAATTATCTTCTTTGCATATTTCCATTTTTACAACACAGCCCTCTAAATTATGCAGCTAAAGTGCTGAACCCCATGCATTTAAAATCTTTCATCTACCTTATACAAACAGACCACTGAAAGAAAAGAGGGTGTGATAAAACTCAGGGGAAATCATTGTAAAAACTTGCCAGCTTTGTGGTATAGAAAAATAAAATCCCGGACTATGATCCAGGTTAATAGCCCAGGTGCAGTGTGATCCAACAGGAAGTGGTGGGAGTGAGAGTGTAACACCATTTGTCCCATCACAGAGGTACAGAGATGTTCTTATCCGTTGTGCCAGACAGATGCTATGCCTGTTGGAGGCCCATCAATGGGACCAGGACATATAAGGATCATGATGTGCTAAATTTATCTCATTTATATAAAGACATGGAAATTCAATTCTTTCATAATTTCATGAAACTGCAGTATCATTTAAAGCATTTATTTGGTAATTACGTCATGGAGGATGTTTATCCCTTTTACCTCTGTTGCAATGATATGATATGTCTCATCAAGAGGGAACTGGGTGGAATGCCTTGCCGAGGGACCTGCACGGAGTTATACAGCAGGCAAGATGAGACTTTTCTTCCAGGTAGTATGTTTGCTGTCTGGCTCTCAGGTTCTTTGACCTCACAGTGGAATGTCAGGATGAAAATTAGTGTGCACTTATCTCTTCACTGGCAAAGATTTCACACTACTGTGATGAAGGATATGTTCCAGAGGTAGCTATTCTCCTTGTGGAATGAAAGACACCAGATCTCCTGACATTTTCCCATCATAAATGGAAGCGGCCATGACAAGTAATGCCCATGTCATAACCAAAGTCAGCACTTGCATGGAAGCTGCCCTTACAGTCCCTGACTTGGTAGTATGTTTATCAGATCCCCAGGATTAAGGAGAAAAGACACTAAAGAAAAGCATGACAAAGTGAAGCATACATGATTGGCTAACCTGCCTTCCCAAGGGGAGAGAATGCTGGGAGAAGCAGGCAGTGGTTAGATCACTTGCATGGGAGAACAAAATAGACTAAACATTTAAAAAAATATGTGAAAACTTTATTAATATTTTCTGGAAGCTAATTCATCTTTTATAATGCTGGGAGATAAATGGTATACACATTATTTGTGCTGCAAATCACATTATATCAGAAAATACAACACTCTTGCCATACAACTGCCATATAATCCTGGGAATGATTGGCAAATAATTACATTCATTTATACATACATATTCTTATCACTTTATCAACCACTGAAGTAGTCAATTACTAAAGATTAGTAAAGATAGAAAAGACAAAATGAAAACTATTTTGTTTCTGGATGTTTTTTTTATAATAATTGTTTGGCTGTCTTGGTCAGAATGACCATCTGCAGGGGTGATCACTGTCTCTCCTTCCCCTCAACTCCTGTTGTTATGACCCACCACTGGACCAGTAATAAAGGAGCCTCAATCCTCACAACTGGCAACACTGGGGGATGTTCAGTGACAGGATGACAGGTACACACACAGTATTTTCAGATGCAGTTCTCTGCATCAAGTGCAATTTCCCTTAAGAGCACACAGAGACCACAGTCAGTCCGGGGCTAGTTTCTCCATCTTTCTCCAGACTTCAATAAGACTTCCCACTGGCACAGCTGTAGAGTTGAGATCTCAGCTGAATGTAAAAGCCAAGGCCTGCAGCACCTTCTCTCTGTCCAACCAGTGCTTCGTGTCCCTGCCAAAGTAGCTGATGCACACACTCTTTGAGATTTGATTTACATGCACACACACACACACACACACACACACACACACACACACACACACACACACACACACACACACACACACACACACACATCTGGGAAAGGCTGGCACAGATTTAGCTATGTATCCTTCTGCTCAGACTAAAAGGTAGTTATGACTGCTATCAGACACTCCTGCCAGCTACTTTTAGGCTCTTCCAAGGATACCCAATATACTGAGTGAAGCTAATATTAATACAAATGGTAGTTTGATCAAGAGCAAGACTATTAGCAGTGGTTCACACAGTGTCATCAAATAAATATGTAAGTACTCTCAAAACTTAAATATCTCTACAAAGAATAACAAAAGACCAAGACAATACTAAGTTTATATACACAGTAACATCAGAGTTCAAAACCACAGGAAATATTTAGAATAGCATTGCATTACAGGCTCACACAAATACATAAAAACAATATCTAAACTAAAATTCACTATATTCCTGGTTGAATCTGAGAGAGTTACTATACCCTAATAACTTACTTAGAGCAAGGCAGATGATAGTGGTGAATGGTTCTTCTTGTTTCAGAATTAAATGTAAAGACGACGACAAGCATTATACATCCCTAAAACATATGATATATGATTTTGGGAATAAACTCACCAAAATCAAAGCGTTGCAAGTAGACAACTTGTATCTTCATAAATGCATAGAAGATGACATTGTTCCTATGGGTTTACGTTTTTTTAAAGAACCCATAGGTGTTGAAATGAATGATGATAACAAAAAGCTATGTAATGCAATGTTTAATGTTTTTGGGAAGCAATTTATGGAATTTATAGTGAATAACAATGATTTAAAATTGGGTATTTTATTAAGTGAAATAGAGAGTATTGATAAGTTAATACGACAGGATGTCTTATTTATGCAATGGGAAAAACTGTATTATAAACAATACGACTATGCAGAAAATAATAGTAAGAAAATATTTGAAAGAAAGGGTAAACAAATGGAGAGAGATAAGCAGCAATATGAAAGGGGGACTGCATACAGATGGAGCACATCAAGAGGGAGAGGGAATACAATGAATAGTACAAATAATGTAGATTATGATACAGTCTACCCTGAGAAAAGAGAAGAGGTTTTTTTAGAGGAAGGAGAGAACAACAGAGGAAGAGTGGTGAAGTGGAAGGGAAAGGAACAATACAAAAAGAACTGGAACAGGAAATGGTAGGGAACCTGATATGTACACCCTTTGATAATGCTACAGCAAAAGATGTATGGGAGATGGATGGACATTGTGATAGTGAGGTGGCCATACTTAATTCGAACCCTATTGCAGGAGAGGTGAAAATATACAACTACACCTCACATGAAGTCCAGACTGAATTATTGCATATATTTACTAAAGGTATGAAGTATATACCGGATAAATCCTTTGATTTACTAGATACCTTAGTAGAGGTGAAATTATTCCTGAGAAAGATTAATTTGGGGGTATTTTTTCATGAAAGTGGATCAAAAACAGTACATACAAGCACACTGAGGAAAAAAAGTGCTTTTACTCCACCTATGGCCAAAACAATAGAAGCTTATGAAAATGTGATTTACAAAGAAATATATAAATTACACAATAAGTATAAATACAAAAGATGTGACCATTTGGCATTAGAAGAGGTACATACAATCCTAGAGAAACTCTTTGCTAATAAAATCAGGATTATGACAGCAGACAAAGGGGGAGGCATAGTATTGTACGATCAAGAGAAATACAACAATAAGATGTTTGAGATACTGAACAATAGTGTACAATATGAAGTCTCCTCCTTAAACCAAGTGAATATCGCACATGGCAGAATAGATTCTTACTTGGAAGAATTTCTCCTAGATAATAGGATTGATGAAGACCTCTATAAGTACTTAAGGGTGGAATTCCCCATACTAGCAACTATTAATGGAATTCCCAAAGTGCATAAAAATCCACTTGACCCCCCGTTTAGACCAATTATATCAGGGAGTTCGAGCAAAACCTTTAAATTTGGTAAAGTAGTGGATAATAAGTTAAAACATATATACAATACAGTGGAACATATTATGAAAGATTCCTGGGCATTTTTGGGAATATTTAAGAATGAGTTATGGAGTCCGGATAGTATATTTGTGACTATTGATATACAGGACCTATTTTCATGTATTCCCAAATATGAGGGACTTAATAGCTTTATTAACAGTATATGCAAGTATAGTGGACTAGACCAAGAGGAAATTGCTCTGCTTACTTCCTTCATGGATATAGTATTGGACAACAACTATATCTACCTTGAAGGAGAGTATTATAGACAGAGTAATGGGGTGGCAATGGGTGCTGCCTGCGCCCCTATGTACGCTAACTTAGTTCTCTTGGATTGGGAGGAACAACATATACTCACTACTACTTGGATGAACAACATCAAGACATATGTCCGTTACCTAGACGATATTTTCCTGTTATGGGTTGGAAGTGTTGATGAACTGACGAGGTTCATTGATTATATCAATAGTACAACCAGCTACCTTAAGTTTACATATCAGTTTGACTATAGTGGCATTAATTTTTTGGATGTATATATATATAATGATGGACATATGTTCCAATCTAAAATCCATAGGAAGGACACCTATAGCAATGGGTACCTACATTTTGATAGTGCACACTCATATCAAGTAAAACGCAATATAGTTAAAGGCCAGTGTATAAGGGTGGCAAGAATGACATCAGAAAAGGAAAATATGGAAAAGGAATTGTCCTATATAGGAGATTTATTTATAGAAAAGGGATATCCACTTGACATGGTGAAGGACATTACAACATATGTATCACAACAATGGGGTAAAAAATATACGCCGCTTATAGGAATAGGTATACAGAACAAGAAGGATGAAATGGTCAAGAGTGATGAGTATAAGAAAGCATGTATATTTAAATATGGAAAATATACAAAGGAAATTCAAGGTATAATCACAAAAAATTGGAACATACTAACAAGTGATGTAGTAATAAAAGAAAGAATACCGACCAGGCCACAATTCGTCTATAAAGCAGGAAATAGTCTGAAGAGAATTATAGAAACAAAATACAATTATAATAAACTAGACACTGTGAAAAAAGTAGGCACTAAGAAATGTGGTCGTTGCAATTATTGTAGATACATATGTGAAGACAGTTGCATTGTTTTAAAAAATGTAACACGTACAAAAATTACATTCAGACATGGTAATTGTTTGACTAAACATCTGATATATTTGGCTGTTTGTGAAACCTGCCAAAGCTACTATGTGGGGAAGACGGATCGTTTTTTTAAAAATAGGATCTATGACCACATATATTGTATCAATAAACATGATATAAATAATGCTTTGTCACGACATATAATGTACAATAATGAATGTAAAGGATTTAAGTTTGCTATACTTGAGGTTATAACACCAAACCCCAGGGGAGGAAACATTAAAGCAATAGTCAGTGAAAGGGAGATTAAATGGCAGCTCTTACTTGATGTGGCAACACCCCCCGGGTTAAATGAAGTTATTCCTACAAAACCCTTAGTAAGGACATAAAAATACATAGAAAAACATAAAAAATCAAAAAGAAAATCAAATTTATATAATATTATTTATATTTATATAGATTTAGGCCTTAGATATTGTATAATACATCAATTTGAAGGTTAATGAGTGTGTTCTTTGATCATAGGTATATATAATATGAAATAGTTGGAAAATTACATAGTGATACTGAACTTGTGTTTTGATTGCTGCTATCTCTGTGAAATATAATCAAGTGTTATGTAAAAAATAAAAAACAAAAACTATATACAAATTCTTATAAGTATTTATATCTGCATAGGGAATGTTTATATTGAACAATGAGATGTTACAAAAGTGTTTTATATAGGAGATTTTGGAAAGAAAATCCTTTTCATATTTACTATATTCTATAGGAAGTTGGCTTGCAAAAAGCATTTACAGTTTTGTCTCAACTTTTAAATACATAAATATATGACAATTTGTATTGCATATTGTCAGTTTTAAAGTATGTGTTTTTAATGACAAAATGATAGATGTAAATGTATTATATGTATGTATTTTTAATAGGAAGTGTATTTGCATATGGAATTACATAATTGAAGTAAAAGGGCGGGCTTTTGGGTATATAATGGGGTGAATTTTTAGTATGATTGTTCTGAGGAAGTCTAGTTATCTAGATGAAAGCGCTAAACCTCCTTGTTCATCTTCGTTTGGTCAAGAAATAAAGGAAACTATTGTTTGGATTCGTGCTGTCCTGTTATTTGGTGCCTTGTGCATTACATTCGAGTTGTACAGCTGTAGAGTTGAGATCTCAGCTGAATATAAAAGCCAAGGCCTGCAGCACCTTCTCTCTGTCCAACCAGTGCTTCGTGTCCCTGCCGAAGTAGCTGATGCACACACTCTTTGAGATTTGATTTACATGCACACACACACACACACACACACACACACACACACACACACACACACACACACACACACACACACACACACACACACACACACACATCTGGGAAAGGCTGGCACAGATTTAGCTATGTATCCTTCTGCTCAGACTAAAAGGTAGTTATGACTGCTATCAGACACTCCTGCCAGCTACTTTTAGGCTCTTCCAAGGATACCCAATATACTGAGTGAAGCTAATATTAATACAAATGGTAGTTTGATCAAGAGCAAGACTATTAGCAGTGGTTCACACAGTGTCATCAAATAAATATGTAAGTACTCTCAAAACTTAAATATCTCTACAAAGAATAACAAAAGACCAAGACAATACTAAGTTTATATACACAGTAACATCAGAGTTCAAAACCACAGGAAATATTTAGAATAGCATTGCATTACAGGCTCACACAAATACATAAAAACAATATCTAAACTAAAATTCACTATATTCCTGGTTGAATCTGAGAGAGTTACTATACCCTAATAACTTACTTAGAGCAAGGCAGATGATAGTGGTGAATATCTTCTTGTTTCAGGTCCAAGACAAAATACAGAAAGCTCTGTCACTCACTAAAAGACTTCTACTGCTGGGCTAGCTTGCAGAATGACATAATTTCTGGTCATCTGAATTCTAGTTCTCATGCAAACCAGCACTGCTGGCAGCTGGCAGTATGTAGCACTTAACCATAAAAATACACACACGAGGGCTTTTGCTCAGATCTTTGGCAGGTGCTGGAAGTCATAAAACAATTGTATACCTCATGGTTCTAGAGTATTGATTAGTTCACACCAAAGACAATAACAAAAGCTTCCTAGTACAGACTTTGTGTCTCTGTCTGCTTTGAAACCTGTGAGATAGCATCTTTATGGCCTAGCCTATAAAGTGATTTAATTTCAGATATTTTTCTAAACTTTGCTGGACTGAGGTTAACCCTCCAGTGTTCTCTGTTAAAACATACATTCAAACAGTTGGGATAGTGCATGTACATTTCTGTTCTCTCCAGTGTGTGTGTCTTTCAGCTTTTCCTGGTTAGGGGTCGCCACAGCGGAACTCCGGTCCTCTAATGATTGGCAGTTGATTTTTACGTACTGAGTTTCCAGCCCTGATGCACAACCTTCAACGAAGGTACACCCATTCACACGTCTCCACGCAGAAGACGCTCTAGCTGAGTATCAAACCAGACAGCGTCTTACTGTGAGGCAATAATGCTACTGCAGTACCACCACCGCGAGGCACACTATTTATACATTTCAAATACAAGCACTTTACAAATGCCTTTTCAACACAAATGTTTGATATACATATGACATACAGTTCTAATACATTTGTAACATCAGCATTTTGTATGACCCACAGTTCGAATACA
Source organism: Protopterus annectens (assembly GCF_019279795.1). NCBI lineage: Eukaryota > Metazoa > Chordata > Ceratodontiformes > Protopteridae > Protopterus > Protopterus annectens. The sequence goes on along the minus strand of NC_056725.1, from coordinate 1,703,316,624 downwards.
TTTGTAACACAAGCATCTTGTATAAATCAATCTGATATTCACAAATGACATATAATTATTTACAAAATTTCAGCTAGCTGTGCTGGTAGTACCTCTTTCGTCACACCTGTCTTGACTGACTAACACACCTCTTCCCCCAGGCCTGGACTGTCGATCTGTGATCACAGCTGGTGGACATTTCAACCTTTTTTTGGGATGTTAGTTAAGGAGACTGAAGCATCCTGCCTCTGTGTCATCCACTCCTAACTATAGCAAATTATATCTATATCTATATCTGTATATATATATATATATATATATATATATATATATATATATATATATATATATATATTTGCTTTAGAACATTGAAAGCCCATAACATTGAAATTCAAAACACTGAGACCAAAATCTTGAAAATTCAAAACACTGAAATCTCAAAACATAGAGTCCCATAACAGTGAAAAAAACATAGGAAACCAACATTTAATATATGCCAGCACAACTACATACAGAAACAAATAAAAACAGACCATATTATACTTCGCCAAATATAAGAAGGGGGCAAGCCCCCCTGCACCCCCACTCCCTGTTACTTAAATATATCAACTCCGAGATCATACTACACAGAACAAAATGGCAAACATACCATTCCATGCTTCATGTCTGCCTGTTTAAATTGTAAAAAACTGTCCTCAACCTTCTCTTAGAAACACTACTTCAGTGTTAAAACATTACACATTACTATACATCTCTTTGATACTTACTGGAGTTTCATAGGTAACCTCAGTCATGTTCCCTTCTTACTTGTTATACTACAACATAACACATCTTAGTGTAGTGTAGTGTAGTGTGATCCCGGAGCGGATATATTTAACTAGCAGGGGGTGTGGGGGGCACAGCCCCCCACATGGGGGGTGCAGGAGGGCTTGCCCCCCCTGCTTATAGTTGAAGTGTAATTTGGTTTGTTTTTTATTTGCTTCTGTATGTAGTTGTGCTGGAATATAATACATGTTGGTTTCCTATGTTTTTTTCAATGTTCTGGGATTCAAGGTTTTGAGTTTTCAGTGTTTTGAATTTTCAAGATTTTGGTCTCAATGTTTTGAATTTCAATGTTCTGGGCTTTCAATGTTCTAAAGTGTTTCTTTCTACTAAGTGGCCTTCATCAATTATTGCTACAACTCAGGTCATTAGTGGGTGTCTATATGGCATGTTCTCCTACTTGGTTATTACATCCTTATTGCTGATTGAATTAGCTTTTGCAGCCTGTTCTTCATGTTCCTTTTTGTTTATTTGCTGAAAAGATAAATTCCGTTTTTCATGCATTTGTCTTTTTAAGAGCAACCTGGCAACACTGCCTCATTAAGTTACAAGGTAGACAAACAGAGATTTTTCTTCCAGATATGATTCTCTGCTTTTCTTCAGTGCCTTCCAATGTCTTGCAATGTATCTACTGCTTGATGTATACTGCATCCATCATGCTTAGTCTACCTTTCCTGTGTGCCATGACCCAATCCTTTTTTAATGTGCCTGTGTTTCATCTAATCTTATTATGCCTGTTAGTTCTGCAAATTTGGACAATTCTGGGACAGCAGTTTTCCCATCTTCTTGCCTAAACTCCTTACTTTTCTACACTGAAGCTCCATGGCTGAGGTTTCTCTCAACTGTCCAGATTTACTCAGGATGTCCAGGTTTTTTACTCATATCTTTGGTCTGCTTCTCATAAAGGTGTAGTTTTCTGGCAAATCATTGAGGACTGAAGTCAGAAAATAATGGCAGTCATTTGATTTTCAGACTTCATATCCTTAATGAAATCCATATTAATGCAAAACCTGTCATTCTATCAACTTTCTAAGTTTGTAAGAACAATATTTAAAAAGTGTCCCAATTTTTGGACTTTTGTCCTCCCATTATTTGTGGCTTTGTCCAGACTTCTTGCTCAAAGAGGTTGAGAGGTATAGTCTCTCCTCCTGTTGTTGATGGTGCCGTATGTGTCTTTTCTTCTATCTTATGAACTAAATCCATCCCAGTTTGAAGATAATATAATCCTTATTTAACTTTGCAACACATTTTAATTCTGCTTTCCCATTTGGGCTGGAGTGAAGATTATCACTAGTAATGACTTCCCTGAGCAAGCCAGTATTTTGTGTTATTGGTCCTTCCCCAAATCTCTCAGCAAGCATTTATCCACATTGATCCTATTCTTTGTACTCTTACTGGCCTTGGGTAGTAATATATGTCTGAGAAGGCTATTCAGCTCTCAGTTCCCTTGCATGTTTCAGCTAATTCTTTGGTTCTCTTTGTTGTTACACCAACATATATCCCAGATCCCAGATCATTATGCCGAGATAAACATGAATTATGGGTACTTTAGGACTCATTTAACCATCTAGGTCATTACTGGGCCCTTCTGATTATCAACCCTGTGCACACTTCACTATCATTACGATGTGCTTGTTTTCCTTGCTGTAGTAACTGTCATCTAGTGACAGAATTTCTATTTACCAACAGTCCTCCACTGAAGGAAAGATTTTCAAGGGCCATGTTTTCAAATTGCAGCTTTCGACTGATTCATCAAAAAATCAATTCTTCAAAGGGGCTACTGCAAGGGAGATTTTTTTTTCTTAGCTTCATAGAGCAGTGGCCTTCTTTGTCTAATGTGGAGGAAAAACATTGTCAGTGTACAATATCAAGCCCGTACAGTTAACTTTATAACTTTATTGCTTCTTAAGTATGCAATATTACTGAAAAAGTTGCAAAGTTTTGATGAAACTCATTTTACTTTATGCTGCAGATGCTTGTATCCATTTTTAATGTTATTACTCATACCACTTCACCACTCTGTTGTCTTGATGCATCAGTTTATTTTTTTTGTAAAACAATTTTTATTGAAACATCAAGAATAATAAATCAACTATGATAAATAATTTAACAGCCTAACATAAAACCTAAACAAATTAGATCAACTTATCTCAGGTATGAAAAAATGCACCATAACAAAATGAGTTCTTTAAAGTCTAGTCTTTGCTGATATCATTTGGGATGTGTTTTCAGTATTGAATAGCAGAAACAGTGATTTGCAGGTGATATAGCCATTTCTTCTCTCTGGAAGGCATTCAGTATTCTGGTATACTACAGCTGAGATGACTTTATGTATTCATGGTGGGGAAGCAGGACCATACCAAACACAGATAAAAATCTTCCTCATTCCACACTGCCAGCATTTTCCATCATCCCTCCATCCTTCTTTTATGATAAAGTTTATAGAAAAAGTGAATCACTTAAAATACTATATATATATATATATATATATATATATATATATATATATATATATATATATATATATATATATATGTGTGTATGTATACAAAACAGTGTGGACCAGCATCTGTTAGGCAGAGATACCTATAACCAAGCAGGGGCAGTTACCTGCTGATCCAGGTGAAAGGACCATTTCTGTATACCAGTGAATTATAGCTATCCAGTCCTTGTTTTAACTTCTCAGAAGACATTTCTTAATCCAACTTTTGAGACATTCCCATTCAACAACTTCTGCCAATGGGCCACCAGTAATGAGAGGTTTATGTATTACAAAACTGTTTGGTTGGTTCCTACAGCTTCAGCTTTCTTTACAAGATTTGGCCTGCTCCTCAGACTTACTGGAGTGTTTAATTACATGCAGCACATATATTGTTAAGGTATTCTGAAGATATTGCATAACTTATACAGAGTATCACACTTACTAAAAACTTCTCTTTTCGAATCATTTGAACTACTTCAGCCTGCAGTGACAAGTAGTGGGCAGGTTAAGTTCTGTGCTCTGTTAGCTGTTACTAGGTATTTCCTTGAACAGTGTCACTTCAGTTCATTTCTGTTATTTAACTGGACTTTCTCTTGCTTAAAATTATATTATTTGGTGATTGAGCCCAATGACTTTTTTCAAGTCAAGAGAGAGTTTAAGAAACAATTAGCTTTTGAATGAAATCTGAAGTTAGTTCAGAGTGCAGCACAGTGGGAATTACACAGGCACCCAAGTTGTTTTTATTGTGGTTTTAGTAGGCTTGGGACAATTTAATTACCTTTTTCAGCTATGAAACTTGCTAAGTTATTACCAAACTGAATGGGAATGTGTTCACTAAATTCATTGATTGCTTAGTTTTGGTTGTTTGGGGGTGTACTTAGCATTCATTTTATTTCTGTTTTAATGGAAACTTTCTTCGTGTGCATTTTGACTGCATAACCTTGCTTATTTGTATAGTATTTATATAATATTTACTACCCATGTATTTGTACAAGTTACAATTTTATTCATGTTCTGTAAATTGCTTAGATTTAAGCTCTTAATAGAGCTGAGTTGAGATGAGATGATATCATAGATTATATAATTAGTGTGAACATAGCCTCTATATAAGAGTCTTTGCCCACATAAGGAAAGCAAAGTTGAAAATGTTGACAAAGTAGACTTTAAAACATCTTACTTCAGCCAAAAGTCCACTACATTAAGTTTGTTTTCAATACAGAGATGTGTAGTCTCAGTCCCCCATCAGCCATTACTGGTGTTACTGTTCCTTATTACTGCCATAAGATTACTGGCACTTCTCCTGCTAGTTTTCTTTCCCCTTTCTACCTGACTATCCCATAATGCTTTTTACCTGCCTGACTTCCTAAGCTGATCCTTTTGTTTCTTGGATGACCACATTCTCTTTAGCTTAGTATCTCTCTCTCTTTTTATCCAAACATGATTTATTAACAAGATTTTGCAACATACCAAAAGTGTATATCTTAGCCAGTCTATCCATGTCTATACTCAACAATGCAAATGCAGTCAAAAGTGTGTGTGTCTTAGCCAAGAAGTCCATTTGCTACAACCATTAGTAATGAAAAAGTCTCTATCAGCATGATATTCCCAGTCCTTTGTTTACTGGATCCCCCTCAAAAAAAAAAAAAAAAAAAATACAAGAACAAAAGAAGGACAGAAAGAAAATCTGCTTTGTGCAAAAATGGGATGACATAACTTATCGGTCTTGGGTCATTCATGGCTGAAAAAACAGAATTTACACAATTGAAAAGTTAAGAGAGAGAGAGAGAAATAACACATGACAACCCACACCAATGACACAAAATGATTTAAGGATACAAAAGTAAATATCCGTAGACAGGTTGATAGAAAATCCTTATCACTCCTCCTCCTCCTCACAGCTAGATGAAGATATTAATAATACGTTCATCTCTCATAGCTTGCCTTCTCTATACTCCAAATAGAAAACAAAACCAGGAAAAAAATGAAAGAAAACGTTACAGTGGGTAAACAATCAGGACTAACAGAAAATGATTACCTTCAATAACTGGCTTAGCTTCTGGTGTCATTCTAAGGGGATCCATTATCTGTCAGCCTTGGACGACATGATCAACAGACCTTGATGCTTTGCCAGAGAGGGTCTTCATCTGTCACCCCTGAGATTTTGGCTACTGGCCACCCCATAGTGCCTTTTTTAGGCAATGTCTCAAGGACAAAATTCCCAACATAAAAACTCCATCTAAAAACAACCTCAAGGTTATGCTGCTAAACACTAGGAGTCTCAGCATGAAACTGCACTCACTGGAAGCTTTCCTCACCTTGGAAGACGCAGACATTTGTGCAGTCACAGAGACCTGGTTCTAGGCTGTGGAGAGCACCCCAGCCATACTGGGTTACACCTCCTTCCACATGTTCAGACGTCAAACTGAAGGCATGAAAACTAAAGGAGGCGGTGTATCAATATTCATTAAAGATAAATATACCTCCAGATTGGTTAAACAGTATGATTCCCTGGAGACACTTCAGGTGCAATAAACTGTTGGTAGGACACCTATTCAAGTTATTGCCAGCTACAGAACCCCCCCCCCCATGAATCAGGACACCCACTCTGCCTATTTGGATCTACTTGAGTCTATCAAGATACAGCCAAACACCATGGTTTTGGGTGACTTTAACTACCCATCCATTGACTGGGTAAATTACTCATGCTCAAACTCACTTACCCATAGGTTCCTCGACTTCGTTAACTCCAGTGCCTTGGACCAGCTGGTTAACACCCTAACAAGGGGTGCCAATATCCTGGATCTGGTGCTTACCAGTATGGCGGACCACTGTAGCACCCCAACTGTGAGGTCCTTCCTGCTGAGATCTGACCACAAATCAGTCTCATTTGAACTAACAATCACACCTGACCCCCCCTCTAGCAGCAACTAAACTAAGAAACTTCTCCAAAGTAGATTATAACCTTTTAAGGGACAGTACAAATAGCTTCACTGCAACTCGTTCCTCAGGTGGACCTAGCAAGTATGCTGAGCTCTACACCAGTGCTTTATATGAACACCTGTATACCTGCATTGACTCAACCATACCTGATAGGACCTGCATGGTGGACAACTGCCATTAACAGGCTTTACAATAAGAGGAAGAAATTGCTGTCTAAGAGTAAGAGGGAGCGAGCCCTCCTAAACTAGAAACACTCCCTCCACAGCTTAAACAAGCAAATAAGACTTCTTGTGAAGTCCTCCCAAGCAAACTACAAGTCCAAATTAGCTTCCTCAACAAAGAACAACCACAAGGCATTCTATAGTTACATCCGTAACCTAAAAGGAAAGGCCCAGATTTGTGCCAAAATGGTAGTTAATGATGCCATATATACTGAGCCTGTGGACATAGCTAACATGTTGGCCAACAGGTTCTGTGAAAGCATCACTACTTATCCCCACCACACACACCCCATGACATCCCTACCACCTGCCCCCTACCTTGTATCTCTAAAGAGTGGATCTTAAATGCCCTCTGTAAAGCCAAATACACAGCATCTATATGACCTGATAACATCCCAGGATGCATCCTACATGAGCTCGAACATGAATTAGCAATATCATTATGTACTCTTTTCAATCATTATCTAAGCACCTACTTCATACCACCTGAATGGAAAACAGCCACTGTTATTCCCTTGCATAAAGGTGGTGTTTCCACTGACCGCAGGAACTATAGACCTATTAGCCTGACTAGCCTAATCTGCAAGGCCATGGAATGAATCATCATAGACCTTCTAAACAAAGATATAGATAACCTCCAAACACTTAACCCTATTCAGTTTGGATTTGTCAAAGGGAGATCATGCCTGTTAAACCTGGTGGACTTCTTTGAGACAGTCACCAAGACCCTGGATGAAGGGAAATCTGGGCATACAGCCTACCTGGACTTAGCCAAGGTGTTTGATATTATTCCTCACTCAGACATCATTGACAAACTCACCCAACTAGGCATAAACCCTTATATTGTTAGATGAGTTGCTAAATGGCTCACTGATAGAACTCATGTAGTCAAAATAGGGGAATCCACCTCCAACAGCAGACCTGTAACCAGTGGTATTTCACAGGGATCAGTCCTGGGACCTGTACTGTTTGTAATCTGTTTCTCTGAAGTACAAGCAAGAACTAAAGGTCTGTGGCTGACAAAGTTTGCTGATGACAGCAAACTGGAAGCAGTCACAGAATCTCCAAATGATATCAACATCCTACAAGACGGTCTTACACAAACAAATGATTGGTGCCAAAGTCATGGCCTTAAACTCAATACAAAAAATATATTATCATTCCTTTTAGTAAAAGTGATGTTCCTGCTAACTACCACATCAATAGCAGCACCTCAAGTATGCACTCAATGGTGAGAGACCTGGGCACACAGGTTGACAGCAACCTTGCCTTTGACCACCATGTCTCCACAGTGGTAAGTAGGGCATGCTATATTGTTCATCTCATAAGTAAGGGCATTGCATCCAGAAAAAAAAAGTTATAACCTCCATCTACTCTTCCTTCATCAGGCCAGTAATTGAGTACAACACCCCATATGGTATGTACTTTTCCAAGCACCTGCAGCAACTGGAGAAACCACAAAGGTTCCTCACAAGAAAAATTCAAGGTTTTCAGCATTTGTCCTATGGGGATTGTCTGAAATCACTGTCACTTTATTCTGTTTCATGCAGACTACTCAGAGGTGATCTCTGCCTTGCATACAAGGCAATCTCTAACCCTGCTTTTTGGAAATGCTGCATATCGATAAGTCAAATGGTACACAGATTACTCGCTCTAAAGTCCTTAACCTGGTATGTGACATTAATAAAACCTGCTGGAGGAACAGATTTGTCTCCCAGAGGTTACCACACCTTTTGAACAGGCTACCACATCATGTCAAACAGAATACCTCTTTGGCCCTCTTCAAATGCAATCTGGACAGTTGAATGGGTGACCGTAAATTCACCCTGGGGTTCCACCTGTGTCCCTCTTGGACAGGGGCAATAGGCACTGATTATGGAAATAAGGGTAAGAACTTGGCTAGGCTTGTAAGGGTCCTAGGGCCAGTAGCCTGCTAACTTCCTATGATCCTGTGATCCTGTGACTGCAATGTACCTAATCTACATATTTGAAGCTATTGGCCCAATAAGAGTTTAAAACAGGAAATGCAAGAGCCTTTACTATGAATCAGTGTAAAAAGTTATCCACGTACCCTGAATGAGGGGAAAATTCATAACATGCAAAGTCTCAAGAACATATTCTACTGCATCATAGTGAACATATTTCAGCATCTAAAGATAAAAAAACACACTGGCCTTTTGAATTTCGTACTTAGGACAGCACATGGGACAGTATGCACAGATGTGATGAGGACTGCCTTCATCTTGCATTACTAATGACCATTGCTCAGTAGGGATAGCAAGACTTTGCCAAACTTGGTAATCAAAAATGTAGCCATATGTTTTTTTTAATAGTAGTTTAATGACATAGACCTCTATATGACAACACTTGTATGGGATATTTGCCATGTTTCAGGAACGACATAAAAATAGCTTCAAATAAAATGGCTAGATTGTGTGCCACTCATTCATAAATTGAAACAGCTTGCACAGCAGAGACAAGTTCATCAGTGATATGCCTATATGCTAAAATGGATTATTCTTCTGGGCCTGTTGTTTTTCCAGGAGCAAGAGAGTTTATTGCTGTTTTTATTTCTTCCACCAAAATGGGGGATCCAAGAAATTTCCTGTTTGTATTGTGGAGTCTCTTTGCACAATTTGAGCCTATATAGTCCATAATAGCAGAAGAATTCATATGGATTGGCGGATAGTATGTCACAACTGGAAATAATATGCAAAACTTTCAGCCATTTTCCATGGGTGATTAATTATTACTCCTAACGTTGTGCCCCTAATAGAAGTTTTGCCTAATTGAGTTATACTCCAAACTATGATCTAAATATCTACTTGAGCTTTTTCCCATGCCTGGCAATATGGAGCTCATAAATTCCATTATCTGTGCCGCCAGTTCTTCTATCATGGCATTTCTCTCCATCATCTGAGTGTCAATGCCTTCTCAGCTACTTAGAGTCCATCCTCATCAGCCTAAGCCTGAAGGCATATTTCATGTACTGTTTCTAAACCTTTATGCTATAAGTGTTTTGGTATTTCATTGGCAGTCATTCTCCTTCACTCACTAGTCCCTCTTTAATCAACATTTGGTTTAGATATTGTGTTTATCAGCTGGAGTCCTTGACCTGTGCCTGTGAACTCACAGCCTTTTGAAAATAAAGACCTTTGCTTTATCCAGTACTATAGAATTTGAAATACTCTATGCACAGTCAGCATCAAAACACTGCACAATTAGAAGTTTAGTAGCCAGGCCTGAATGACATGAAATATATATGGGAAGAATTTTGATATTAATTACTCCCTGAAAGAACTGAACAGAAATAAGTAAACAATCCAGCATGAGCTCATATTCACAGAAATGCAAAAGTGCAACTATGCTCACACACACACACACACACACACACACACACACACACACACACACACACACACATTATATAATTTTGTATATATATATATATATATATATATATATATATATATAGAGAGAGAGAGAGAGATACACACATATATTTTTTCTTTAGGTGGGCTTCTTGTAAAAGATGTAAAACAGGAATTGCACTCATCTGACATAACTCTTCCTTTTGCTGATCCAAGTAATTTTCACATGACATAACAAGTGGCAACATTCAGGTTAGGTACATATAGTTGCTATCCTTCCAGAACTACTAAATTCATGTCCTACTAAGACTAGAAAAATAAATCACATATAATTTAGAGCCATAAACACTGCCAAGCACACACTTTGTAACACAAGGATATCCTAACAGTACTACCACCCTTCCTGAATTTGCAAACTGATCCTTTGGCACTTACAGAAGAACAACCTTATGTACACTGTAAGCCACACTGAGATAATGTTTCGTTATCTTGCAATCCTTAAATCTATTACAGAGGTTATTGATGATCTGAGTCGCATACAACAAACATGCATTTCGGGGCAATACTTATCATATCAATTCATTCCTTGAACCTTGTCTTCCTGTCATAAAGCCCCATATATATATTACCTGCTATAAAGAATAATGTAGGATAATCAGAAGTCAAACATCTACCACCTGCGTACTACACTGTTACATTTCCGAATATAAAACCTACTGCTCTTCTGTCAGACTTACTATCACCTATGCCTATCAACATGTTGTAACCAAGCAGTAACTTGACTAATGTGATGCCCACCTGCTGGGCATGTATTCACTGAAGTTGCTGCCCTAGTTTGCGATGTGCTACCTTATACCTTCTAGTCATATTTATTCCTGGGTGCTTCCTGGGCTGGTGGCTGTGCTGGAGCTTTGGCCTGCATAGGAAGGGTAACATGTTGTACACAGCAGGCTATAAACATGGAACATGCCGTAAGTGGGCCATACTTTGCTACAGCTGCTGCTCTGGGATTACCTAGATACCTGAACTGCATCTTGAGGGTACTGATATCCTTTAAAGTATTGCTGTGAATGATCTTCTGTGCACTGTTCTGTGTGTGTTTACTCTCTCTTACTGGTAAGCACACTGGAATCAGTCATCAAGCTTTGAGGAGATATACTGCATTTCCAGCAATGAGTGATCTATGTGGGATGTCACTTACCTGGAACATATTGTCTAAGTAAGGGCATTATCACATGTGGTTTTTACAGTTTCCCCAGGCTGTATTGGAAAGTTATTGTCTATCCGGCTGTTATCATCACGTGCTATCTGCAGGTTCTTAAAATAATAACAATGATGTGTGAAATAGGCTTGTGCGTGTGTACTCTGATGGTAATGCATGTGAAATAAAGTGCATTAGTTATACCTGGCAATCACTCTATGGGATGGAGCCTATGCCTGTCTGGTATCCTGTCAGTTTGGATGGTATTTAAGACGATATATTGGACAGCATGCTGTAAAATTCAAGACAGGAACTCATTGAAAAATCAAATTTCTGATGTTTTGGTGATCATTGTTGTACTCCCTACTGCCTGCCTAGGTCACCAATGCCAGAATTATTACTGATCGAGTGGCCCACATTTAAAAACACTTAACAGATTTGGTCCAACACTGTTATATTCATGTCCATTCATCCATTCACAACCCCATTTTCCCATTTTTGCACATGGGGCCAGAGTGTCACTTCAATGGTGACAATCATCTAGAGCCAAGGTTCATACCACCAGGTGTCTGACCCTGACATGGCTGTTCTTCCACACCACACAGTCACATGCACACTCACACCTATGGCCAATTTAGAGTGTCCAATCCACTTCCTGCGTATCTTTGGAATGTGGGAAGAAGCTGGAGTACCTGGAGGAAACCCATTCAGACACATAGAGGACACACATACTCTGCACAGAAGGTGCCCCGGCTAAGAATCAAACCAGGGAACCTCTTGCTGTGAGGTGAAAATGCTATCTGTTGCACCACTGTGCCTCCCTGTTATATTCATTCAGCAGTGATTAATTTTTTACCAGCTAATTAAAATTGTGAACATGGATGCTAGCATGAAACACTGTCACCATGATCTTCAGAGCAAAGACATTGTTCACTGAGAGCGTGACATCAGCTGTCATTAGTGATATTTCAGTCATTTCTTTAGATTAATCCTATAACCACATTGCTTTATATCTAATTCTGCTTCCAACATGATTTGATATGTATGATAGTCATTTCTGAGCTCTGATCCTGATTTTATAAATGTGTAACTGGTGTTTGGTTCACACTTTCTTCTTTACTGCATGCCTAATGAATGTGTGGTGAGCTGCATTGCTGATTTTTATGCTAGTTAATCACAACACTGCCCTCTAGCATTTATGAGTCTTGTCCACAGATATCTAAAGAAAAGTGGGCAAAATTAAGTTTACGCAGTACTGTAAATAAGTATTTCTATTCCATCTGATCAAACCAAACTCAAAAAACAACAAAATCGGGATTCATGCACAGATACATCCACCCACCCACTCACATTCTTGTGTGTATGATTTGTGTGTGTGTGTGTGTGTGTGTGTGTATGTGTGTGTGTGTGTGTGTGTGTGTGTGTGTGTGTGTGTGTGTGTTTATGTTTTTGTATGGGTGTGGATGTGAGTGTATATGTAGTGGTCTTGCCAAAGGTAATCTTCGTCTCTTAGTTCTCTGAAGAGAGCTGCTGTATTTCAAAAAAATGATTTGGTGTGCATGAAGGAAGATGACCTTTGTTCAAATTAACTCATCATATAATCTATCTTTATTTCATGAACCAAGCAAAGCAGAGCCTCTCGAATTCCATTGTTTTTTTTAATATAACAATTGTGTTCTTACTAATATCAGTAGGCTATATTAAGTGCTTAAGTTTCTGCTGCATAGGGATTACATTGTTTGCAGGTCTTTAAGTATGATATAGATCAGTTGTACTCTAGTCCTGAATTAATTTGTAATCATTTTTCTAACGTCAGATTACTTTTTAAATATTTTGATAGTATAGTGAGGATTGTAATAGCATTCATTAATTTGATTATGGTATATTTTAATTGGTTTGTTTTTAGTTGGTTTAAATGAATAGACTTGGGTCCAATTGCCAGCAATATTTTTAATTAACTAATTGCAGTCAGCATTTCATTTTATTTTTATTCTTTTATTTTAGCATTATTTTTTATTCAAGTATGAATGGGTTTTGTTTCTAGGCATAGTACTAGGTGGGCACTTTTATTTTAGTAATTTTAGGTGCATGCATATTTGTATGTGTGATGTATGGAATTGCATTTTTATATTGAAATGAATTGTTGATGCAGGACATATTTTACTTCTTATTTTTAATTGTAAGTGCAGATTTAAGTTTGGATAGATTGCTTTAGATGGGGTAGGATGTCTTAGGGTTGTTAGTGTTCATGTTTTGCCTATGCAATGATTGAACTTTAGTAACTGATATAAATATAGTAGTTCAATGGAATTTCAGTTGCTTTGGAGATTCATCAAGACAAACTGCTGATTATGTGTGTTTAGTATAACCTTTTCATAAAGCCATGGTGGTGCAGCGGTAGTGTTGTCGCCTCACAACAAGAGGTCCTCCCGTTCAATTATCGGCTGGAGTGCCTTCTGTGTGGAGTCTGCATGTCCTCCTCATGGTCAAATGGCATTTGAAAGACATGAGTGAATGGGTGTGCCTTTGTTGAAGGTTGGGCGTCGAGCTGGCATCTTGGCACTGTAAAAATCTACTGCCAAGCATTAGCGGACCAGAGTTCCGCTGTGGCGACCCCTAACTGGGAAAAGCCAAAAGAAGAAGTATAACCTTTTCATAATGTGCCAATAATACAGCTAATCAAAAGCATCTACACAATGACCCAGATAACATGTATATGCAGCAAGATGCAAGGAGCTGCACATGTCATTTTTATTTTATTTTCCATTTGTTAATCAGGGTAGAACACTGATTCAATTCTGCCATTTTCAGGCACGACACAGAATGTTAACAATAAGCAATGATTATAACTGATATTGCAGTGCTGATAAAAGCCACACGTACAAGGGTTCATATTGGATTTTCTGATTAAAGTAACATATGTGGTTTCTTATATTTGTGCATTACAACTATATGTTCATGAGTTGTGTATTATTTACAATATTTGCAGTTTGTGCTGAGAGGGATGGGGAAAGTATTTATTTATTCATTTATTTATGTATGTGTTTGTTGACTAGGATAATAAACAATGCATGACAATAATATAGTTAAATGTTGCTATAAACAGCATGCTATAGTCTATGTACCATATGCAGTTTTGGTATGACATTTTCAGATATTCATTTTAGAGCACTTCTGTCAAGCAATAACTTATTCTGCAAATTAATTTGTTAATGTCATTTTGCTTTCATTTTCATAAATTGCACACTGGATCCAAGTCGAACAAATTCAGTGCTGTAATTCAGGTGGTGGTCCATAGATGGTATGCTGAAAACATGAGCTCAAAATTTTAAGCTTTGGAAGAGTTATGGGCATTTTGTTGAAAACAATGCTATTATTATGTTTTATTGGTTTACATTTTAAACTACATTGATTGTTCTACAGGGTTGTAGCTTTATCAAAATGGACTTTTGGTATTTAGCCTTCATAGTATTCATTCTAAAGACAATCTGCGGTGGTGGTGCTGTGGTAGCGTTGCTGCCTCATAGCAAGACGTTGTCCCGTTCGATTCTCAGCTAGAGCGTCTTCTGTGTGGAGGCATACGTGAATGGGGTGTGCCTTCGTTGAAGGTTGTGCATCAGGGCTGGTAACCCGGTACGTAAAAATCCACTACCAATCATTAGCGGACTGGAGTTCCGCTGTGGCGACCCCTAACCGGGAAAAGCTGAAAGACATAAACAAACAAACAAACAAAAGTATTCATTCTAAAGACACTTCTACCCAATGCTTCTGTTGTGTTAGCAGAAATTAGACTTCTCGTAGATTACAGGAAATTTAACAATATCTTAGAAAATTGGGACTGGAAGAGAGAAAAATAAAATGATAATACTGCATCAGTCTGGAAAACTTTTACGACTTTAAAATTCTTCTGTGAAAAAAGATATCCTTTTTAAACAGAAAATAAGAAAGGTAATGGTAAACTGCCATGCTGGTCAGTGAAAGTCATGCATTTAGCAAACAAGAGGAAGCATACATGAAAAACATAGATAAATAAGAAATATTGGGAATTCAGCATTGACTGGAACACTTGGTCTTGTGAAACCCTCACAACCCACATAAATCTCTATGTATTTACTCAAATCATAACCCCTCCCACCAGGACAGGAAACCCAATAGCAAGGAAAGTACCCTAGACTGGGTACTCATCAATACCCATCTTCAGTCCTATAAATTAGGCACTTTGTCTGATGACCTAAGTGGCCACTGTCTCACCTATGTAATCAAGCTCAAAGTAGACTGCTCCTACCAACCCACCTATAGAACATTAAGAAACAACAAGAATTGTATTCTCACCACGTTTCAAAATGAACTTAAGGCATGCAACTGGTCAGTACTAAAAAGTCTCCCGCAGATGAAGCAGTAACATACTTTAACACCAAATTCCTTGTTATTCTTAACTCCTATGCTCCCAGCCGCTCTATTAGAACCAAAATTAATATTGCACCATGGCTTTCTAAAGATACCAAAACCAACATTTCACTCAGAAACAAAGCATGGGCTACTTACCAAAAAGCAAAAGCCCCACTTCATATGTTCATAGGTTCATAGGTAGGTACTAGACTATTGGCCGAGGACCTACATAAGCCTAGCCAACAAGGTTACCTGGTGTACGCCACCCAAGAAAGTTATTTTCCTCTGCCACTGTTGAGCAGAGAAACAGAAGTGATCCCCAGGGTGTATTTCCTATTTCCCATCCACTCATCAAGATTTTTCTTGAAGAGTGCTAATGAAGAACTTTGCTTGACATAGATGGGTAGTCTGTTCCAGAGTATGGGAAGTCTCTGGGACATTAATCTATCCCTCCAGCATGTCCTGTTTATTGTGGTGACAAGGTTTAGGTCCCTAGAGCATTTAGCTCAGAGGGATTGGGATTTCTTTAGGTGTTACATGTCCAATAGCTCTGGGTTTGACATAGCTTTATATGTTAGGCAGAGATCACCTTGGAGTAGGCGATATGCTAAAGAGTAAATCTGGAGTTTTTTGAGATGGTCAGTATAGGGCATCTGTTTGAGGCCAGTAATCCTCTTTGTGAGGTACTTCGGTGGCCTTTCCAGCTGCTGCAAATGTCTTGTGAGGTACATTCCAAAAGGGGCATTGTACTCTATAATGGGTCTAATGAGTGTCGAGTAGAGGGGAACAATGACCTCTTTTTTCCTGGATGAGAACCCTTTTATGATGACGTGTGCCACGTTGAAGGACTTCCTGACTACTGTGGTGATGTGACTATCAAAGGAAGACTACTATCCACCTAGGTCCCAAGGTCTCTTATCACACATTCGGTGTTAAGTAGACTGCTGTCTATGTGGTAGTTCATGGGTACAGAGTTTTTACCAAAGGAGATGACAATGCACTTTTTGGCATTGAGCTGGAAGCCATGGCTCTGACACCAGGCACCTGTCTCAGTGAGGCCCTTCTGTAAGATTTCCACATCATTTGGGGACTCGACTATGGCTCCTAGTTTGCAGTCATCTGCGAACTTCATTAGCCAGAGACCTTTTGTGTTAGCCTGTACTTCAGAGAAGTAGATACCCTGTGGTACTCCACTTGTCACTGGTTTGAGGTCAGATTTGGAGTGTGCAACATTTACAGTGTGGGTTCTGTCAGTGAACCAGTTGGCAACCCATCTTGTGATGTAGGGATTTATACCTAGTTTAGTGAGTTTAGCAATAATTCCAGAATGGGGAATGGTGTCAAAAGCCTTGGCAAGGTCAAGATAGGCTGTCTGAACCACCTTACCCTCATCTACGGCTTTGGTGACTGCCTCAAAGAAGTTGATCAGGTTCAGGAGGCATGATCTGCCTTTCACAAACCCGAACTGGGTGGGATCCAGAGTTTGGAGGTTACCAATATCTTTGTTTATGAGTTCCATGATGATACGTTCCATGGCCTTGCACACCAAGCTCGTCAGGCTAATAGGGCGATAGTTTCTGGGATCAGTGGTGGCTCCCCCTTTGTGGAGTGGGATAACTGTTGCTGTACACCATTCAATGGGCACAAAGTCTGATGTGAGGCTATGACTGAACATGGTTCTTAGGTGGGGAGCCAGTTCATTCTGAAGCTGTGTAAAATGCAGCCTGGGATGTTGTCCGGTCCCATGGATGCTGTATTTTTGGCTTTAGAGAGTGCAGCTTTTACCTGCGTAGTTGTGATTACAGGGACTCTGCATTCTTCCTGTATAGATATGGGCCCTTTAGGGGGTGGGGGTGGGGGGGTAAAGTTAGCACTGACCCTATCTGTCAGGATGTTGGCAATATCACTTGGTTCTGTAATTTTTGTATCGTTGTGCTGTAACTCAGAGCAGATCTGGGTGTTGCTATTGAGATTCTTGACATAGCTATAGAATGCCTTTTGGTTGTCCTTAGAATCAGTGGTGATTTGTTTTCATAGCTAGCTTTGCAGGATCTTATAAGGGATCTCAGCTTCTTACTGAGGCTGACCAGGGGGCTTCTTCACTCATGGGATTTTACTCTCTTTTGCAACAATTTCTTCCTTCGGTTGTACAGTTTGCTTATGGCAGGGGGCCATCAGATTGGCTTCCTTTTTTTGGAGGATAGCATCTTGGTTCTGTTTGGGATAGCACAATCCATGCACTTGTGTAAGTGCTTATAGAGTGCATTTGTGTAGGATTCAGCAGTCGTAACTGTATTGTCCATCTGCATGGGTGTCATGAAGTCCACCACTTCTGTCTTAAGAAGCATGAAGTTGGCTTTGGAGAAATTTTTTACCATGGTTTCCTTAATGGGGGTGGGGGTGGGGCGGGATGTGGATATCAAGGGTGATTAGCTTATGGTTGGATCAGACCAACGAGGAGTTGACTTCAGGTGTGGAACACCGGTCACTCATGTTGGTAATGACTAGCTCTAGGATATGTTTGCCCCTGGTGGGGGTGTGGATAAGTTGATCCAGGGCATTGGAGTTGATGAATTCCAGAAAGCGTTGTGTGAAGAAGTTGGTACATGAGTAGTTTTCCCAGTTAATGGTGGGGTAGTTGAAATCTCCCATTATTAGAGTGTTTGGTGGAACCTTAATATTTTCCAGTACATCAAGAAAAGAGGAGTGGGAATCCTGGGGCATGGTGGGGGATCTGCAGCAAGCTACAATTTGGATTGCAGTTTTGCCCAAAGTTAGTTGCACTTGGATAACCTTGGATGCATTATGCTGAGCAACTGGCCTGGAGGTGTGGATATCCTTAATGAATATGGACATACATCCACGTTTGGTGTTCCAGTCCAGGTTACATGGCCGAAAAGTGTGGTATGAGTTATAGCTTGGTAGTGCAGGGGTGCTCTCTGGAGCCTTGAACCAGGTCTCAGTCACTGCACAGATATTGATGTTCTCCATTTTAAGGAGTGCCTTGAGTGAGTGCATCTTGAGATTTAGACTTCTAGAATTGAGTAGTATTACCCTCAGTTTTTGCTTGCCTGTTCATGTTATGGTGCTGAATTTGTCATTTAAACCTTGCCTAAAAAAGGCACTATAGGGACGGCAAGAGCCTTAGCCAGTATCCAGAATCCCAGGGGTGACAGGTGCAGGCCATCTCTGGCAAAGCATCATGGTCTGTCGACCATGTCAATCCAAGCACTTTCCTTGATATTGGGTTTTCCAATCAATTAAGATTCAGACAACTAAGGAATGACACGAAAAAATCCATAACCTTAGACAAAAAGAACTACTACTACCATCTACTGCAAAAACACCAAAAACAAAAATCCCCAGTAAACATTGCTAATAACTTCAACAGCTTCTTCACAGAGACTATCCAATTTTTAGTCAGCCAACTCTCTCCCAATGGCTTTAATTCTAATGCAGCCACACTCAGTACCTGAACATACTTTACCTTCCAACCTGTTCCTACTCAACTTATTCATGTCCTCCTTAAGAAACTAAGACCCACCAACCTGGCTGCTGACCTCCTCCCAGCAGACTGTCTGCAAAAGGCTGCTGACACCATAGCATACCCCATCTCAATCTTGATCAACAGAGCTATATCCGAAGCTACTGTACTGACTATATGGAAAATCTCCCATGTCATACCTCTCCATAAAGGAGGCAGTTCCATTGTACTGTCAAACTTTAGACTCATAGCTATTCTGTCACCTCTAGCTACAATTATGGAGAAGTGTGTACACATACAGCTCATGCACTACCTCACACAGAAAGTACAGTTTTGTACCTACCATAAATGTAGATGTTCGAGTGTTCACCCTGCTGCAGTCATCACACTTGGGTTATCCTGTCGTCAGGTGGTCCCGCAGTTGGCCGGAATTCCAAAGTCTTGGTCCGGCGTCGGTTGCTGTTGCCTCTTCCCTGACGTCAGTGCGCCAGGGGTATATATAATGCAACTGACGCCATTTTCTTCAGTTTTTCTTGCCCCAGATGTCAGGTGCCCCCAAAAAGGTGGTCAGAATTAGTACCAAATGGAGTGAACACTGCACAAACACAAAATCCCTTCACCTATAAGCAAATACATAAGTAAGGCATAGAAGAGATTTTTTCAGAAGATCAGAGGGGGTGGAGGGAGGGTAACCTGGACTGCAGCAGGGTGAACACTCGAACATCTACATTTATGGTAGGTACAAAACTGTACTATGTTCATCGTGTTACCCTGCTGCAGTCATCACACTTGGGTTGAATTCCAAAGCAAAGGTAGGGGGGAGGTATCATAGAGGGTTAGTGGAGGCATTAAGGCCCTGCAGAACTGCAGTTACGAAGTCTTCCCTGGACTTAGAGTAAAGAGGTAAGTGATAGTGTTTGGTAAAGGTGTGTACTGAACTCCAAGTTGCAGCTTCTAAAATTTCCTTGGTTGGAACCCCCCTGAGAAAGGCTGTAGAGGTAGCTGTTGCCCTGGTAGAGTGGGATCTAATGGTAGCAGGAACTGGTTTCCCATGATGGGTATAGCAGAAACGTATGCAATGACCTATCCATTTAGAAATGGTTTTCTTAGATATAGCCTTCCCTTGAGAAGCTGTAGCATAAGATACAAAGAGCTGGTCAGTTTTTCTGAAAGCCTTAGTTTTGTCCAAGTAGTATCAAAGCTGCCTGTGAATATCCAAGGAATTCAGGAGTCTCTCACCTTTGTTCTGTGGATTGGGGGAGAAGGTGGTAAGTGGATGGTTTGATTCAAAGCTACACTGGAAACCACCTTAGGCATGAAGGAAGGATTATTTCGTAGAGAAACTCTATCTTGATGAAAAATGAGGAAAGGTTCCACTGCCATTAGTGCCAGTAGCTCTGAGATTCTCCTTGCTGAAGTTATTGCTAGGAGCAGGGCAGTCTTCCATGATAGGAAGTGTAGATCTGCAGAGAAAGCTGGTTCAAAGGGAGGTAGTGTTAGTTTTTCCAGAACAAAGTTGAGGTCCCATGTTGGTGTAGGAGCTCTTCTGCGGTCTAATGTTTTTTGCCCCTCTGAGGAACTGCCTTAGAAGAGGATGTGAAAATAAAGGTGGATCCATGTTGTAGTGAGCTGAAATAGCTGAAGCATGGATTTTAATTGAGGAAAAGGAAAGTCCTTTGTGCAACATCTCAGCTAAATACTGTAGAATGTGAGGCATGTGAGGCTGAATTGTGTCTTGGCCTTTAGCTTGGTTCCAGGCACAAAACCTTTTCCATTTGTCCGAATAAGCCTTCCTGGTGCTTGGCCTCCTGGCTTCCAGAATAACATCCAGAACTGCTTGTGAAAGAGGAGCTGGTTGGATGTTTAGTTGATTTGCCATGCAGCCAGATTTAAAGTTTTGAGCTGGCTGTGAAGAATCTGTTTGTTTTGTTGTGTGAGCAAATGGGGTATTTGAGGCAATATCCATGGTGGGCTGTGGGTCATATTTTTCAAAAGCGGGTACCAGTGCTGGCGTGGCCAGTCTGGGGCTATGAGAATCAGTCATGGTCTCTCCTTTTTGACCTTCAAAAGAACATTTGTGAGGAGAGGTAATGGAGGGAAGGCATATGCTGTCAGGTTTTTCCAACTGAAAGAGAGAGAGACCACTTTCCAAGCTTGATGGTGGAAGGTCCTTGTACAAAATTTTGCCAGTTTGTAGTTTTGAGGACTGGCAAACAGATCTATGTTTGGAAGGCCCCATTTTTGAGTTATCATTGCAAATATTTGTGGATCTAGTTTCCACTCGTGGGGGTCTTTGATGTTTCTGCTGAGGTTGGCTGCTAATGTGTTCTTCTGTCCTGGCAGGAATTGAGCTTGTAACTGGACTTGGTAGGCCAGAGCTGTGTTCCATAAGATCATTGCTTGCCTGCATAGAGGGTAAGAATGTGTACCCCCTTGTTTGTTTATGTACCACATTACTGTGGTGTTGTCTGTCTTTATTGCAAGTTGTCCTGGATGTAATAGATCCTTGAAGGCTGTCAGAGCTTTCTGTACAGCTAGCATCTCCTTTTGATTTATGTGCAGATTTATTTGATCTGCAGTCCATAGGCCTTGAATGCATTGTCCTGCCATGTGTGCCCCCCAGGCATAGTCTGAAGCATCTGTTGTGATAGTCTTCCTGGCTGGGGGCAAGATGAAAGGCTGACCCTTGTTGAGGTGACATGCCTGTGACCACCATAGAAATTCCTGTTGTAGGCAAGGAATGAGAGATATCATTGTGTCCAAGCTGCGGCTGTGTTGAGACCATACGCTTTTTAGGTACCACTGTAATTTCCTCATATGCAGCTTTGCAAATGGTATTATTAGTATGCAAGATGCCATGAAGCCCAAAGCCTGCAGAATTTTTTCTTGCAGTTAATTGGGTCTTTGTTGCCATTGTCTTAAAATATTGAGTCAGTTGTAGTTGCTTGTCTGGCGTAAGATAAGCCTTCTGGGCTGTTGTATTCAAGCTGGCACCCAGGAATGTCATTTTTTGTGAGGGTACTAGTTTTTACTTCTTTTCGTTTACTGTGTACCCCAGGCATTTTAGTAGATGCTTTACAAAGGCCAGATGATGTAAGAGTATGTCTTTGCTTTCTGCATGGATGAGGCAGTCGTCCAGGTATGGATATATTTGAATTCCTCTTTGTCTGCAGTATGCAATTACTGGTGCCAGGCATTTTGTGAAAACTCTGGGCACAGTAGATTTATTTATTTATTTATTTATTTATTTAACATTTGTTGACCGGGAAAGTCCGACTAGGTTCCACAGATCCTGTTTTCAGCGGAGGCCCGGGGAGAAATGCTCCAGAAGCATGTCTTTAGATAAGCCAAAGGGCAGTGCAGAGAATTGGTAATGGGTTGAACCTGCAATGAAACTGAGGTATCTTCTGCAACTTTGTCTGATAGGGACATTCAGGTATGCCTCCTTGAGGTCCAACGTTACTAGCCATGCTTCCTTGCCCAACATGGGAAGTAGCTGCTGTAGTGTTAGCATCTTGAATTTGGGTACTTGTAAGTAAGTGTTTAGAATTGAAAGGTCCAGAATTGGTCTCCAGGCATTGTCCTTTCTGGGCATTAGAAATAGTCTTGAGTAAAATCCTTGGCCTTGCTCTCAAGTAGGTACCAGTTGAATGGCTCTCATGTCCATGAGAGCTGTAATTTGCTTTTGTGCCTCTGCCCATTGATTTTGTGGCAGGTTTGGCATTCCCCTTTTCATAGGCAAGGTGTGAAAATGGAATCTGTGTCCTCATAAAATTATGTCTAGGACCCATTTGTCCTTTGTGACTATCTGCCAGTTGTCTGCAAAAAGTGCAAGTTTTCCCCCCAAGGGGGCTGCCAAGAGAGAATTGCTTGGCCAGATGAGGTGCAAGTCATTGAGTTTGCCTTCTGGTGGATTGAGACCTGTCTTCTCCTCCCTTCTGTGTTGTAGTGCCCCATTGGCGAGGTTTATACTGGGCTTGTGGTTGTCCTCTGCCCCTTGGGCATCTGTATTTACCCCTCTGTGGTCTGTCAGTGGCTGGAAAGGACCAATTTTTTGTTGGCCAGTTTCTGCTGAAGTGAGGGGGTTGTACTTGTAGGAAATCTTTGACTGTCTGCATAGATTTTGCCTTATCTTCCATTTTCTTTAAAACTTCTGCTTTAACTCCAAAAAGAACATCCTGCTGTAAGGGAGCATCTAGTAGTTTTGCTTTAACATCATCAGGCAGAGTTTGTTCCTTTAACCAAGCATGCCTACATATAACAGACCCAGTGACAGCTGCTCTGCAGGAGGCCTCCAAAGAATCAAACCCACATTGTAAGGTATGTTTGCCCACCTGCTCAGTGGAGTGCAACAGATCCTGTACTTCTTTCAATTCAGATTGTTGAGGGAGAGTGGTTATTCTTTGCTTTAACTGAGAGATTAGAAATTGCTGATACTTAAGCATATGAAATTGACAATTCAGTGCCCTCATAGCTAGTGTGGCTGAGGTGTAAACCTTTTCCCCCCACCTGTCTAGTGCTCTGGAATCCCTCTCAGAAGGTACTGGGTTTTTAGCCATAGAAGCCTTAGCCCCCTTGGGACCCTGGGAGATAGTCTCTGGGTCAGCTACTGGGCTTTTGTAAATAAATTTGTGGGAATCAGGCACTCTGTAGTATCTGTCAGGCTTAGCCGGAGCAGGAGGTAGAGAGTCTGGGTTAAAACTGGATTCTAAATAGACATCATCCACAATGTCCAAAACTGGTGGGATGGCAAGAGGTCTGTGTTGGGGGAGTAAAAGAAACTCTCTGAACCTTTTCTTTGAATCAGAGTAGTCTTGACCTTCCCAGTGAAAGTGTTCCCTCATAGTGTGTAAAGTTTCCCCAAAGGAGTAATCTTCAGGAGGAGAAGCTGAGGGAATAGAGTCCTCAGCATCAGAATCTTCATAAGGAGAGAAGGAATAGTCTTGGTCCTCAGAAGAGTCTGAAGAAATGGACATTTGCTCAGAGGAAGGAAAATCTTCCTCTTGTCTAGGCCTTTTGTCAGGAGGGGGCTGTGAACCCCTGATTAAAGAAATCAAATCTTCAGCCATTTTGAGCATCTGTTTCTTAGGCATAGGGCCTTGAACAGGAGACTGAAGTGCAGTCCTTTTAGTTTTAGAAGGAGTCTTCGACTTAGAAAACATTTTAACGGTGAGAGTCGTTGGTCTGAAAACGCCCTCAGAAATTGATGGCGTTTCTGTAGCACCGACTTTTTTGAAGCAAAGTCGTCATAAGGGCCTGAAGTAAAAGGCTGCATCGGCCTAGTACATTCCGTCAAAATATCCGCAGCGGTCTCAGGTTCCAGATCTGCGGTAGTCAGGGGCTGCGTCAGAGCCTCACTGAGGACCAGAGAACCGGAGACCGGATCAGCCGAGGCCTCGGAATCTGGCTTAGGCCTGGGCTGCCTGTCCTTATCCCTGCGTTTTTTGTGCACGCCGGTAGTCAGTTGCTCTGACGGCATGTTGTAGTTAAATTTCCTACCGAAGTAGTGTCGTGCGAAATCAAAGCGTCTTTTAATAGTACGCTTATTAAACTTAGCACACAACCGACAAGAAGTGACGTCGTGGTCTGGGCCTAGGCTAGGTATGCAATAAGAATGAAAATCCTTATGAGGTATTTGCTTCCCACAAGAAATACAATTGTTAACTTTTTCTGACATCGGTCTGAGGCAAGAAAAGTTTCCCCAATGGGCTACTTAGCTTTATAGAAGACTTCGGTCTGAAATTCGAATTCGAAAATCTCAGGAGTCGGCCGACCGGCACGTGCGAACTGCTTCTGCTTCGGGCACCGCGCGGTAAGAAAGACTGGGTAAAATGGCATCAGTTGCATTATATATACCCCTGGCGCACTGACGTCAGGGAAGAGGTGACAGCAACCGCCGCCGGACCAAGACTTTGGAATTCCGGCCGACTGCGGAACCGCCTGATGACAGGATAACCCAAGTGTGATGACTGCAGCAGGGTAACACGATGAACATCAAGCTGTTGTCCAACTTTCAGCATGGCTTTAAGCCACACCACAGTACTACTTCTGCCCTTCTCTCTTTCTCTGACATCATTAACCACAACCGCATTAATAACAAACTATCCTCAGCACTCTTTCTAGGTCTATCCAAGGCTTTTGACATGGTTGACCACATAATGTTTATAAATACCTTGAAGACCTTCTTCTTAAACAACCATGCACTCCAATGGTTTCAATCTTAACTGCAGGGCAAGCAACAGGCAGTCCTATGGCAGGACAACCTATCAGCTTGCCTACCCATCACATCAGGAGTCCTCCAGGGTTCGATACTAGGACCCCTTCTTTTCTCCACCTTTATTAGCGACCTTCATTCAGTCAGTCTAGATGCTACCTGTATTCAATATGCAGATGACTCCACCTTGATTTGTTCTGACACCTCACCAGCTACTTTATTAACATTAACCTAAAATACCTTCAGTACAGTGGAAAATGGCTTTCCAATCAACATCTAATCCTAAACCCCCAAAAAACTAAGCTGCTCCTCTTCTTTCCCACATGCAATACCCCCCATGCCATCCTTCAACATAACTGCTAACAATGGCACTATTATCTCCCCAGAAGCCCAAACTAAACTACTGGGTGTCATAGCTGATAACAACCTGAAGTTTGATGTGCATATTGATCAAACTATCAAAACCATTAATAAAAAACTTGGCTCTCTTTACAGAATCAAACCTTTCCTTACCCCACTTGCTAGAACTGCAATTGCTTGCTCCCATCTACTGTCAACTCTTCTCTACACCTCACCTCTATTCTCCAACTTAAACAAAACAGATCTTAATAAACTATTGTCCTACTATAACCACACTGCCAGATTTGCTACTGGCACAGCTTACCGGACACACCACTGTCAAAACCTAAATTGCCTAGGATGGCTTGAACTGCCTAGCCTACTGCAGTTCAACCAGCTAAAAGTGGCACATAAAGTCCTTTACCAACCAGAAAATACACCTGAACTAAAAAATATTATCAGCCCTTATACCGGCATCCAGCCACTGTGATCATCCACTAGACTCCTAGTTCAAACATATAAATCCAACTACTCAACTGGGGGCTCTCTGTTTGCCAACTCTGTTGGAAAAACATGGAACAGACTCCCAGCTTACTTGACCCTAGAACCCTCACTAACTCGATTCAAAACCAAACTCAAGAAATACTTCAAAACTCATTGGTTATGTCCTTGCACTAACCACGACTAGCGACCTCTCTATTACTTAGGTGCCTTACCTTCAACTATTTCTAACTTTTTTCTACAGCACCATTTCAGGAAGGGTCAATTGTATAACTGCTGCTCAATGTGTCTTAAACCTGAATGTAATGTTATGTATATATAACTTTGAAAATAATGTTTTTTGTAAAGTGTTTTATAATAAGTTAGTACTATATGTGCTAAATGCTGGCACTGCTTATGATTGTAATATGCTCGAAACTGGCATTTACTAAATATTCATTGTGTATTATTATCTTGGAGCTTTTCTGCCTGGGCCTCTGCTGAAAATGGACATATATCCAGTTGGACTATCCCGGTCAACAAATGTAAAATAAATAAATAAAAATAAATGCTTAGGAGAAGATACATGCTGATAGCCTTCATAAGTTACAACCGACACTTAGAAGAATATTAGGAAAGGAGTAAGTGTGAATCTAACCTTGGTAACACCTGTGCATTGAGAAAACAAATGTGTACTTCAAACATATTAGGTCCTATATAAAAGACTTCATGACAAGAATTAACAAAATGAAAGCAAACTAATGCTTAACCTTGAAAGCATTCTTGGTTAATTTTTAGGGCTTCAGAAATTTTAACAATACTGTACATCTACGTAATCTATGTATTGGGCAGCTATGGTAACATTTCCAACTGTTCAAGTCGAGGAAGTAATTTCTGCTTTACAGGAAATCAAAGCAGGCACTGCCGCTAGACTTGATAACCTTAGGAGTTATTTCTTAAATAAAATTAAAGAAAGGAATAACCTTTCTCTTTCAACAGAGTTAATGTGGCTTATGCTCCAAATGTGGGGAAAGACGCTATAGCAGTAAGTATACCTAAATGCAATAAGGCAGCTAAGGAAGGTAATCAAATATAGGCCCATTAGTTTGACCAGGTTTTCAAGTAAGATCTTTGAAAGGTCACCCTGGGTAAACCACTGGAAAGGAGTAATTTAGGTCAGGATGTTAGTCAGTATGGGTTTACTATAAGAAGATCATGACTGTCTAACCTGCAATACATTTCCATCAACACGACTGAAGTTTTAGATAAGGCACTAGATGTGGAGATTATTTATCTAAGTCTAGCAAATGCTTTTGACTACATTCCACCTAAAGCCAGTCTTAAAGAAATTCAAGAAATGAATGAAAATGAGCACATTATTAACAGGGCTAAGAACTGGTTTTATGACAGAACATGTAAGGTAAAAATAACTGATATCATGAGTGGATGATCCTTAACAAAGGGGTAGCTTAGAGCTGGTGCAGAGTTCTCTACTGTTTGATTTATTAACATTAACTTTGCCAGTAAGATAAAATATCTGTGTGAGCAAACTTGCAGATAACTCAAAAGCATACTGTTGTAAGGAATATAGAACACACAATAATGTACCAGTGCCTGGATTCCTTATTTGAGCGATCTATGCTTAATTTAGTCAGGTTTATTGCCAACAAATATACCATTCTACGTTTTGTAAAAGGAAATAGGAAGTATCCACATACAATGGATAATAAGATCCTCCCAAAGTAGGATGTAGTGAGAGCTCTAGGAGTTTTGATAGATGCCCCACTCAAAAATGATTGCAATATCACTACCATAGTGAGATGTTAATGATATTAATTTCTGAGAGATATATTTAGAACTATCACCAGCAAGAGTAAGGAAGTCTGGCTTCTTCTGTACAGGGATTATGTTGCCCAGTTGTAGAATGTTATTGTTTAGCACATATAAACAATCTAGGATATCTTAGAAGGATTTAAAGGATTAAAAAAAAATTTAATCAGAAATATAACAGTTCTGAGAACATCTGCTACCTAGGGAAACTTAAAAACTGGGACTTTTTTCAATTAATTACATGATATTAAGTGGTGATCTGATTATGATGTTCAACAGGTTTAGTAAGGACTATTCGTCAGCAGGATTATGTTAAATTTACTTCACATAACCAGATTACTAGGAATAATTACTACCTGAGACTGATGCCAAATATAGTACGAAGAATAATGGATAATAGTTTTTCTGTAAATGGGGTCATTTGTGGAATAATCATGCTCTAAAGATCAGACAAGCAACAAAAATCATAATGTTTAAAAGGCTGTTCGATGAAAGAGTAAGTAATAAAGCTTATGACCTGAGATTTTATGGCAGCAGGCTCCTGGATACCCTTATAAGACAATGTGGACTTGTGCTCCCAGTCAAGACATTGTTAACATTCACAAGGTACAAATATTCATGCACAAAGTACACCATGTTAGTTGAATGCTGCCATTTTTATAAGCTATGGTTTGTATGTGTTGTAGAAATTCAGTTTCATAGCTCAGGAGATGATCCACAGATACAATATGATGAGCTATTGGAGGAGATGCAATATTATGAGTAGTTGAAAATAATGCTAAAAGAATATGTTTTTATGTTCAACTTCAGTTTCAATTTCAGTTTATTTGGTTGTTTCAGAATAAATTATGGTTAGACACTTTGACATTTAAGTTAATGCAATACATAAAACATTTATATAACATTTACATTATTGTTGAAATATTCATGTTTTACTCAGTACCACCTTATTCTGAGTTCACTGCAATTCTAACCATGTATGTGCTAGTACATGTATAGTTGTTGTTTGGCTTTCGTTTTTTTCCCGGTAAGGGGTCGCCACAGCGGAACTCCGGTCCGCTAATGATTGGCAGTAGATTTTTACAAAACATCGATGTGCCAGCTTGACGCCCAACCTTCAACGAAGGCACGCCCATTTATGCACACGTCTTTTGAACACTACCCAACCGCAGGGAGGACATGCAGACTCCACACAGAAGGCACTCCCAAGCCAAGCCGAGAATCGAACGGGAGAACCTCTTGCTGTGAGGTAACAACGCGACCGCTGTACCACCACAGAATTCATGTATAGTATATTTATTTATTTATTTTATTTTACATTTATTTACCGGGAAGGTCTGACTGGACAGGTCCGTTTTCAGTGGAGGCCCGGGAAGAAAAGCTCCACAAGTATTACATTACATTAGTTAACATTCACAAGGTACAAATATTCATGCACAAAGTACACCATGTTAGTTGAATGCAGTTATAAACAACAGATTGAAATGATTTATAGTTGAGCATCTGGTAGAATTTGAGCATATAGGGTAATATGGTGCAGATAGTTTATTTACAGTAGAGAATACATTATTTTCTAGCATTATGTCAATAAACTATTAGAGGTGGAGAACCATGGCAGTATTCATTATTTGGGAGAGTATTAATAGCAGTGAGTAGATTTGGACTAGCCTGGGGGGAGACATGAACATAGCCAGTTTTGCATGAAGTGGGATTTGATGTTTTTTTTTGAAGAGGTAAGGTGAGGATGTTGAGGTTAGGTGATCTGGTAGAAGGTTCCAGGTTTTTGCAATGCAGCAGGCAAAGAGGGATTTGCCAGCCTTGTTTTTGTGCTTGGTGACACTTATGTGGTTCCGGTATGTTGATATTACGTTTCTGGAGGGTGCATAGGGTTGAATTAATTGTTGCAAGGCAGGTGGTTTCATAGGAAGGTAATAAAGCTTATGGACAGTGGTAAGTTGGTTGAGTAGGAGGAGTTGTGGAAACTCAAGCCAGTTGAGTTGTCTAAGGGACTGGCAATGATGGGACCTATGATTGGCTTTATTAGCAAATTTGGCAATTTTGTTGTAGCATGATTCAATTTTAGTGAGCTCTATTTGGTGAAGGTTGGTAAAGATTGGGGAAGCATAAAGAAGAATAGATAACAGATGGGTTCTAGCTATGGTGTATTTTGTGTGTCTGGACATGTAGTGGTGGTTTTTATAAAGGAGTCCGATCTTTTTGTTGACTTTCTTGATAGTTTGGGAAATATGAATGTCGAATTTGAGGTTATTGTCAGTTTCTACTCCTAGAAGCTTAGTGTGTAGTGTTGGAGTGATATTAATATTGTCTTTGGATATTATTGCAAAATTATTGTTTATGGGGGGAGATCTACTTGGACTGAAAATAATAAGTTTAGTTTTTTTTGGATTAAGCAGTAGTTTGATGTTGGTGAACCATTCTTCAGCTAGAGTAAAGCTGTTTTGGGTTATGATTTGAAGTTTTTGAGGGTGTGGGCTGCACATATTATAGTGGTATCATCTGCATATTGGACTATTGAGGCAGAGGGTAGGGATAATGCTATGTCATTAGTAAATAATAAGAATAGCAGTGGGCTGAGAATGGCTCCTTGTGGGACACCAATGGTTACTGGAAGTAGGGGTGACAGGTGGTTTTTCCAAAGAACAGCTTGTTGACGGTTAGATGCGTCGCTACTGAACCAGGATAAGGTGGAAGAATTTATGTTAAGAGTGGCCAGTTTTTCTAGGAGTAATCTATGGTTCACCATATCAAAGGCTTTGGATAAGAATATGGAGGATACAAACAGGCCGTTGTTTCTGTGGGTATTAACATAGTTAGAAAAGGATAGTAATGATAGAGATGATAGTATTACAATGGGGCAGTAGTTTGTAAGTTCAAGGGAGTGTCCCCCTTTGTGTAATGGTATTATGTGAGATATTTTCCATGAGTTGGGTACTTTGCATTCAGTTATAGACCTGTTTATGAAGATGGACACGGGATAGGCTATGGCCTCTGCGGTAATCTGTAGGAATTCTGCTGGTAGTTTGTCTACTGCTGGGGTTGTTGACTTCAGTTTTTTGAGGAGTTTGGTGATAGTTTTAGCACTGACTGTTTGTAGGGAGAAACTAGGTGTATTGCTTTCTGTACTGGAAAGGGTGGGGGCTGTTGTTGACATTGGGTGTGTGCTAGTGGTTTGGGTATTGGCTAGGGCTTGAATAGTTTCAGTGAAGTATTTGTTAAAGAGGGTGGGGATGTTGTGTAGATTGTTTGGAAGTAGTGGAGAAGGGGTGGAAGGTTTTCCTGGATATAGTAGGCTACTGATCGAGGCCCAAAATGTTTGGGGGTTGTTGGAGTATTTTTCCTGTAAAGTTTTTTTAGTAACTAGTTTTGTCAATTTTTATGTGTTTTTGGCTCGATTACGTAGTTCATGGTACCTTAGTTTTAGGGTAGGGGTTTTGTGTTTGTGGAATTACAACCAGGCTTTGTCTCTTTCTTTCATTAAGAACCTTATGTCTTTTGATAGCCATGGTGCATGGTTGGTTTTAATTCTGGTGGTCCTGGGTGGTGCATGGGAGTTCAGGATGTTTAGGAAGGTGGAGTTGAAGTTTTCTACAGCTTCATCTAGTACTAAGTATTTTAGGGGAGTCTATATACAGGATTTGAGTGAATTTATTAAGTCCTGAGCTCTGAAGTATTTTTTTGTTTCGTATGACCCTGACAATGTGTTGATTAGTTAGGCGAGGTTGATTCCTAATCAGGTATTTTGTTTGATGGTCATTCAGGCTGTCAGGGAGACTACCTGAGAGATGGGCTTGAGTGGGGTCAAATAGTATACAATCCAGGACTGACTGTTGTTTAGAGGTTTTATCTGTTCTTGTAGGAGTATTGATAATTTGGGTAAAACCATGGAGGTTAATATTGGGGGTGGGGTTTTGACTGTTACAGTGAGACCAATCAATGTGAAAGTCACCTGAAAGAATGATTTCCTGTGGATGAGTGGTTTTCATCCAATTTAGTAGGTTTTCGAGTACATTAGTGTTGCTGCCTGGTGGTATATAACCTCCAGCTATTATGATTTATTTGTTGGGGTTTAGTTTTAGTCTAGCTAATATTAGTTCTATGTCTTGGATTTCTTGAGACTTGTGTTCAATTTGTTCTATAGAGAGGTGACTTTGAAAAAGGATGGCTACACCCCCTCCTTTTTTTTTTCTGACCTACCTTTACATATTATATCATAGCCAGGGGCAGTTATTTCATTGTTGTGGTAGCTGGGCTTAAGCCAAGTTTCAGTTAGTACTATGATGTCAGGTTTGTATAGGGCTAGTAGGGCATGAAGATCATGTGTTTTGCTGAGTATGCTTCTTATATTTATGTTTAGAAGGAGGAGGGATGAGGTAGGTCAAACATATATTGGACTGGGGTTTGTTGGATAGGTGCTATTGCAAGTGTTGGGTCCTGGATTTGGGTGAATGTCACCGCACCATGAGAGTTTTTGTAGTATGTGGAGGTAGAGTTTGTTTAGTTTGTGTGTTATTTTGACTATTTTATTGGGGGAGTTGGCTCGAAGTTTGTAGGTGATAATTCCATATAGATAGGAAGGTGGTGTAGAGGGGGAGAGGTCATTCGGTGTTAGTGGTGAGTAGGTAGTAGTGGAGGTAATGATAGTTGAGTCAGTTTGCCATGGTGGTGGAGGGCTGATATAAAGATGTGTGTGGTAGGATGAGAATGAGAGCATGGATAGGAGGAGGAGAGAAGAGAGGCCTAATGTGTGTAACAGGATGTGTAGAAGGTGGTCGGTTGGAGTAGAGGCCATATTGTTTAGCTATGAGGTGGGTTATGGACTAGGATAGGGCTGAAATATGGTAAAGATGGAGTTCAAATATAGAGTGTGGTATTCAATTTGGGATGTATAGAGAAGGATGTGATGGGCTGTATTGGTGTGAGGGATAATTAGATTTACTGTGTGATTGGATAGTTGTGATGGAGGAGTGGCTAGAGGTGTGGTGTATAGTTATAAATGTAATTAATGTGGGGGTGGGTGAGAATGGGGGTAAGGTAGGGGAGCAAAGTGAACCTGAGTGTAGTGAGAGCGAATGGAGTGGGGACGAACCGAGCCAGTCCAGCACTCACAAAAAGCAATCAATCAGTTCCACAGGTAAAATTGTTCTTAATTTATTTTGGTGGAAATGCTATTTGACTTATAATTTATTTAAGTGTAGGATTCCTAAGTTCAGCTGGGTTGGTTAGCTGCTCAGACAGTCTGTTCACGACTGTTACTGGGAGAACTAGAATTACTAATGTTAAGATGTGGTATTTTACTTCTTTTCTCCTTTACTTTATTTAATTTAAAGTTAAACTCTCCGTTTTATAGGAAGCAGCTAGGAATTCGTGTTTGATGGACTATACTGTCATCTTGTGGTTAAAATGAGAAATCACATGCTCTTGTGGAGGGTGACTAACAAAATATATCAGGATTAGCTGCATAGGGGACGGCTGGTCCGTGCAGTGTGCAAGCCAGTACTTAACAGCTTAGGGATTGAAATACAATTATTCCACAGTAGGTAGACTTATTTTTTGTTTAAACACTTGAAAAAATGGAAGTCCTTTTAGGATGGAGGTCTAGATAGCTGTGCTACTGTCTTCAGGATTAGGGAGTAGCTGAGAGCAGGGTCTTTCCTGAGTATTCTAGCTGTAAAAGGAGGAAAGGAACATGTGAGACACCAACTGCACGTGTAAGGCAGAGAAAGATAAGGGGTTAGCACAAGAAGGATGGAGGTGCAGTATAAGAAATATAGGTGCTCTTGGGTGGAGGTAAGAGGGTAGAATATATTACTAGGATAATTAAGATGGGGAGAGAGTTAAGTAAGTATGGTTGTAAAATGAGGGAAGTGTGTCTTAAGTAAGGAGATTCACTGCTATCATGTAACAAAAAAGGGGGGAGAGAACCTTATCACAGTAATGATTATACAGCAGGATTATAACACACTGCACTTCAGGTCACTCTAAACATCTACAAATGAGCTTACACATCAGTTATGAGTTAGCAGCAGTTGCCCTATAAAACCATAAAACAATTCTTAATCCTTAAACATTATTTAATAGCTAGAAATAACAGCAATTCCAACAGTTAGACCAAAAAAACACTTCCTAATCCTTAAACACAAGCACTTATCCCGATTCCGACCCTGGGTAATTAGAAAACAGAGTGACTATGCAAGTTAAATGAGTGTGTTTTGTGTAAAAGGTCTGGTGACTGAGTGGTACTAATAGTCCAAACCCGACTAAGAATCCTTTAGATCACACTCATGTGGATGTCGTCACTTTCATGATAGCCATATTTCAGAAAGTAGAGAGATTTCCACAATACAGGAGTTTCTTGGGTCTGTGAAAATGCAATGGCTATGTAGTTGCAACACTCAAGGTAGTTACTATGTTTCCTACTGGAAGGGGTACCTAGTGGATTATAATTACCACCTCTGAATTTTATGGGTATAGCGACTGAGTGTGCGTAGAATTAGGCAGCGCACTAGCATTGCACAGAGGGATCAGTTTGGTATAGATAAAAGTGAATGCTAGCACTCCTTTTGTAGGGTTCAGAGGTACAGGTTTTAGACCTGCAATGAGACGCTATAAATACCAGCGCATAAGCGCTACCTCATTAGTCAGTATACAAGTGTTATTCAAAGAGAGGGTTCCTACCCTGCCAACATGTGATTGCGTCTGATTAGGAGTAAAATATGAGGTTTACACACACAAAACAATACAGTACAATGTACTCATCAGCGCTTAAGTGCATCCACGCTAATAAATGCTTGCGAGTATGTCTATTCTTAATACAAGGCACTTGGATACTTGTTCCTGAAATGCAAGCAAGATTTTCATCATCTTGCATGAATTATTTTCTTAATCCTTCGTAACATTATAACCAGATACTTTTAACATAACATACTTTTTCAAGTGATCATATATCTAAAGTTTTATCATCACATTTACCAGGTCTTCCTTGTTTGATTTGCATGGACAAATATGTGAAACATTTCTACCTTTAATTCTGCCTGCCTCAAATTTCATTCTTATTCTTCAGATTTCTTCAGTACACTGTTCTTAACCCTCATTCCTTGTGACAATAGAAAAATTCCAAAACCAAGAAAAGTGTGGAAAAGCGCAAAGTAACCAGTAATCCAATGGAATGTGCACCAAACCAGAAACAGGAGGCTCGAATTCCGTTTAAAAATTTAATGTAAATGTAATAAACTGTTTCTGGTTTGGTGCACATTCCACTGGATTAATAGAAAAATTCCACAGGATTGTTCTGACTCAATTTTTTTACAAAAATTTAGAACCTTGAATTTCTGTACTGTCTTTCTCCCACTGGCAACATTTCCATGCTTTCCTTACATATTAAACATCATTTTCAAATAAAAATATCACTTTTCAAATAATACTCTAAATACCTGAAGCCATACTTAGTCATAGAGTTATAGAATAGAACAGAATAGAATAGAATAGTGAATGTTTAAGCTTACGGAGTTTTACAACTATTACACCTTGCCAGTTTCCACCTTAGACTATATCTCTTCTCTCAAGGATATCTGGCCCAGTAAAGTCCAGGGTACATTTATGAATATCCATCCATTTATCCAGGCTCTGTTTGAAGAATAATAGTGCATTACATTGCTTTATCTGCAGGGAGGGGGAATTGTCTCTTTCAGAGGTGAGGAAGATGTTGAGCAAGAAATCTATCTCTCTGCCTTATTTTAATGATCTGCTAAAGCAGGTTATGATCAGCTGTCCTGGTGTTTATGGGACTGTTTGATTTGTGATGGTACAAAAGACTCTGGACTAACTTGTCCCTGATTGCTTAGAAGGCAATGTATAAATATCTTCTAAGGAGCCTATAGGCATGGGAAAAAGGAACAATGCTTCTAGTCTTTTCTGGTAGCTGAGGGATTTTAAGCCTGTGATTCTCTTTGCTTTTCCATATGTTTGATATGTCTGGTGAGATCCATTCCTAAAGGGGTGTTGTATTCAAGAATTATTATGATCAGTTCTGAATACAAGGGAACAACATCTTTAGATTTGATAATTAGCTATGTCAGGTAAGATAATCTCCTGACAACCATTACTACATAGGTTCATAGGCTGGTACTGGGCTATCTGCCCTAGGGCCTATACAAGCCTAGCCATAACAATTCCCTGGCTATTTCTTCCCACACTATTTACTTCCCTGGACCCCTGTCTAGCAGGGATATTCATACATGGTGATCAATGGAGAGGGAATTATAAGCCCACGTTCCTAGGTCTTTAACTACATTTCCCTTTGAAGTGTGTTATTGTCAATGTTATAAGCATGAGGGGAAGGTTTGTCTGTCAAATGCTACAACACTGCATTGTTTTAGCAATTAATTTAAGCTAATTTTCAACACATTAGGCATTTACATCTGTTAGCTCCTTCTGTAGGGCTCCTGTATTAGAGGAGGACTTGATAATGACTCCCAGACTGAAGCCATCCACAAACTTTGTATGCTATAGGCCTGTAGATCAGATAAGTATATACCAAGCAAAAGAAGTTCCAGCACTGAGCCCTGCTGGACACCACTGGTCACCTTCTTCTTTTCTGATGCTGCCCTGTCACCCTAACCAGTTAGGTTCTGTCTTTTAGACAGTTTGCTAATCATCTTACCACTTAGGGGTCTGTTTGTAATGTATTTAGTTTGTTTAGTATGTTAGAATATAGGGATGGTGTCAAATGCAGTGGCCAAATTGAGATAGATTGTGTGTGAAATGTGACCACTGTCAACAGCTTGTGTTACCTCTTCAAATAAGTTTACCAGGTTCATTAACTAGGACCTACATTTTACAAAACTAAACTGCTAAAGATATAGCATTCTGAGATTTTTAATGTCTATGTTAATTGCATCGGTTATAACATGTTCTTTGGCTCTACAAATGAGACTCATCAGGCTGACGGATTTATAGGTTCCAGGTTTGGTTGCACGGCGATCTTTATGAAGTGGTGTTACTAGTTCCATACAGCATACTTCTGGGGCTGAGCCAATAGCCAGTCTCAGATTAAATATCTTAGGGAAAGGTGTCACCAAGGCATGCTAAGTACTGTTTAAGAAACAACCCAGTATGACCTATCTGGGCTCATGAAAGAAGTGTTCTTAGCCTTGGACAGTACTTTCAGCTCATGTTCTTTAGTGGTGATGGGGGTTTGAGAGATACTGGTATTGTAAGGCTTTGGATAGTCATCTCATGAGTGAAATTTGCAGTAAACTTATCTGCTACTATATTGTCAATGTCCACTGCATCTGAATGGATTTTACCATTTAGTATGAGTTCTTGTACATTGTTGAGTGTTTTTTTAGTTTTCTAACACAACTAACTAAAACATTATTTGTAATTGTCCTTGACTTCAGATACCAGCTTAGCTAAATTCCTATTATTTTCCCTGACTTGGGGGTCTTGTATATTCGATTGATTCTTTTCTTTTCATTGTAGAGTTTATACATGTTGGTGTAGACCACCAGAGTGGTTTGATTTTAAATTTCATATTGCATTTGGATATAAATGGGATGGGCAATTTTATACATTTATTTATGTGAATATAAAACTCCTTTGTGAATCTATTTGCTATGCTGATGTCTTGAGTGATGTCGTTATAAGTGAATTCCAAGACTTTGACATGGAGTTTGAGAACATTTATGTGCTTGAAGTCCTTAAATCTCAATATATTGGCTTCAGGGAGCTGAGACAGTTTGAGGGTTACTGGCTAATGGTCTTACTTATTCAGAGAGGGAGTGACTTGTGGAGTTATGCATGATTACGCTACATTTGTAAGAACCAGGTCAAGGATATTTTGTCCTCTAGTTGGACTAGTAACAATCTGGTCCAGTGAGTTTTTATTTATTAGATCTAAAATCTTCTGTGCATACCTGGCATTGGAAGTTTAGGTACTCCACACAACTAATGGGTATTTAAAGTCTCCTAGAATGATGGGGTTCTTATTTATGGGAAGTTTATCTATGATGTTTAGGTGCCTGATAAGTACTTCCAGGGTCATGGAAGATGTCTGCAATAAAATTCAATTAACTTGATCTGTGGGTCTCTGGGAATCTGTCAAGAGGAGATTTGGAAATCTGGTCTCTGAAAAATATGGACACGCCACCACAGTTGTCATTGGGTCTTAATGTGTGGAAGATGATAAACTCATATGGAAGAAGTACTTTGTGGGCATTTAAACCATGTTTCAGTGATTACGCATGTATGGATGCTTCCCAAATGCAGAAGTGCCTCAAGGTCAGACGGCTTGTTGTTTTGACTTCTGGGATTGGGCAGAGAAGGCTTAATTTGATCCAGCTTTTATATTAATATATTTGTTACACTGGGATGGTAATGAACTGAAGTTTGTTGTAGAAAGTCTCTATGGAGGCAACAAAGGTTTTAGCCAGTATGTGAAAGCCTTTGAATGAAAGGTGCAGGACATTCCTTGCAAAGCAAGTGGGACTGTCAGGCAACTCATTCAATGCTGACACATAGTGGATCCCCTTAGAATTACACTGATTATTTAACCAATTGTTGAAGCCAATCATCTCTTCTTTGTGCTTTGACATAATTGTGGAGAAAAGAGGATTCTTCACAGTATCAGGGTCTTCCCTGCATTTGTGAGTGGGAGCTTGGCATAATGGTTAAGGTGCTTACCTTAAAAATGCAAGGTGCAGGGTTTGATTCTGACATGGGGTTATTGGTTAAGCTTAAAATGGCTCATAAGGGCAATTAGCCTAGTAATAACCTATGATATGTACAGAGCGCACAGTCATGCCTCTTTGCACCTCCCTCATTTTTTTTCACCCCAAGTTATTCATCCCCACAAGCACAACTACCATATTATAATTATATTTGTCTGGCACAAAAGTCCTAGGAGTCCTTGAAATGTCTAAGATCCTGTCACCAGAAGGACAACTCACTGTCACTCTATCATTGTCAAGCCTATTGAGTGGGAAATCTGTCTGTCTCACTATGGAGTCACCAGTCACTAAATCATTTTTTTTTTGTGCAGTGGTGTAGTACTCTGGAGCTGAAATCTTTTGTCTCATGGTGACTGTTTACTAAAGGTAAGATATTATGTGATACAATGTTAGATTTTTTTTGCTGAGACTTAATCCTTATGGGTCTATGAGGCTTAGGTAAGGGTTTCTTTACATGTCAGTTTCGGGTGCCGAGCACATAGTGTGTTAATGCAATGCTCACCATCTCTGCTTTTTGGTGAGAGTGAGGCTTACGTATCTGTTAAATATTTGCATCCCTCAAAATAGAATTGTGTTTAGTATGAGTTAATTATCTGTGAGCATAAGGCAGTTGTTACACCTCTATAAAGCTGTCAACAGAGGGTAGTCAAGTGGGTTGACCTTCCATTTTGTTCAGTGTATACCAAAGCTTGATTTGATTTACAGAGAGCTCCAGAGCTTAAATAGAGATTCATGGTCAATTGAGATAGTTATCAGTGGTGGGTAATGTACTTACGTATGAGTATCTCCTTAGGTAAATATGTAACTTAGTTTGAGATGCAGCTTGGATAATCACAGCTCAGGAACCTTATGTAATAGTACTGTTGACATCATTTGCATTGTTTGTGAGGTAAGTTACACAATTCACTGACAATAAGGGCTTCTTCAAACTACTTTCACTTCTTCTGCTTATTCTAATAACTGCTTCTCCAACAGTCTTCCATGAACCAGGTAATATTTTCTTTTCAAAGGTACATAATCTTTACCTATCATGTTAGCATCTGAGAATCAGTAAATGCCTTATAGTGATTTTTTTTATCCATTTCTGAAATTTCTGAAACATATTAACAAATTGGTTGTACATGGCAGGAAATTCATAATCCTCTATAGCAATACATACTAAAATGACTTTCAAACATTTATGAAATATGACACAGTATGTGTATCAGTGCAGCAAAATTAGAACATCTGATGTTCTGACAATTTTCTTTAAAAATATTCTATGATAACTTCAACACAATATTAAAATCTTTTGGCATGTGTTTAACTGCATGATAATTTACTTCCAATTGGCTTGAATGTATACCATGTGCACAATACTATATATACAGTCCAATATTCTGGCAGAAACCTATGTCTGAGCAACATTATATGCTATTATGCCCTTTCATCTCTTCACTTCACACTTCTGCTATACTCTAAACCCTGAATACATAATCTGCGGGATTTATTAACTCTGTGTAGGCTTTGCTCGAAGTCTAATGGAGTTTACGTGTCTGCGCTGTGAGCATCAGCGCTAATTACATATTCATACCATGCACCGCATTTAAACGTAAACAAGCATGGTTTCATGGCTGGCAACAGTGTTGCTGGCCAGGTAACCATATAAAGCAACGTGGATAGCGAACTTGTTTACAATAGAGCAAACTGGGTTAGCAGGATTTCAAAAAATGCCACAATGATTACCAGTGTTTGACATATAGTAATATATATGGTCCAAATACAATACAAGACAGTGTATGCAGTGCAGAGTATTCTGAAATCACATTCCAGGCATTCTGTACAAAAGTTGTGTAAATGATCTGTAAGGGTGGATGGACTGCCATTTAGGTTCATAGGTTCATAGGTTCATACTAGGCTATCTGCCCGAGGGCATTTATAAGCCTAGCCCATAGTTTTGTGGCTTACGCCACCCCTTTAGTTTGGAGAAACTATGCCCATTATTTTGCTGTGCCTCTGTCGAGCAGTGACACTGAGGTAACCCCTGGGGTGTATCTGCGATCTCCCATCCATTGGTCAAGATTCCTCTTGAACAAGGCCAGCGAGGTGCTCTGCCTCACATAAACCGGGATTTTGTTCCACAGCATAGGGAGTCTTTGGGTGATGAATCTATCCCTCCAGCACATCCTATTAATAAGCGTGACGAGGTTTAAGTCTCCCGCTCTTGTGGCTCTGAGGGATCTAGATTTTTTGAGATGAAGCATGTTCATCAAATCTGGGTTTGACATGGCCTTGTATGTCAGGCATAGGTCACCTCTGAGCAAGCGGTAAGCAACTGAATATAACTGGAGTTCTTTCAGTCGGGCAGCATAAGACAGATTTTTGAGACCCTTTATCCTTTTGGTGAGGAACTTTTGTGGCCTCTCCAGCTGCTGCAAGTGTCGGGTCAGATACATTCCGAATGGGGCATTGTACTCGATCATTGGTCTGATGAGTGATGAGTATAGGGAAACTATATCTTCCTTGATCTAGATGTGAATCCCTTCATGATAAGGTGGGCAATGTAGAAGGTCTTCCTAACTACTTTAGCAATATGAGTGTCGAATGAAAGGCTACTGTCAACCTGGGTTCCCAGGTCCCTAATAACTTCTTCTGTGTTCAGGGATTGCCACCTATATGGTAGCTAGGGTAACCTTATTTTTCCCGAAGGGTATGACTATGCATTTCTTGGCATTTAACTTTAGGCCATGGCTCTGGCACCAGTTATCCCCGGGGCCCCTTTTTCTCCAACTTTTAAGTTACTGGGGTAGAAACAAAGAAATGGGGTTTTTCTTTTTTTTTTGCCCCATCCTTTTGTGGTTAAAATGAGAAATCACATGCCCTTGTGGAGGGTGACTAACAAAATATATCAGGATTAGCTGCATAGGGGACGGCTGGTCCGTGCAGTGTGCAAGCCAGTACTTAACAGCTTAGGGATTGAAATACAATTATTCCACAGTAGGTAGACTTATTTTTTGTTTAAACACTTGAAAAAATGGAAGTCCTTTTAGGATGGAGGTCTAGATAGCTGTGCTACTGTCTTCAGGATTAGGGAGTAGCTGAGAGCAGGGTCTTTCCTGAGTATTCTAGCTGTAAAAGGAGGAAAGGAACATGTGAGACACCAACTACACGTGTAAGGCAGAGAAAGATAAGGGGTTAGCACAAGAAGGATGGAGGTACAGTATAAGAAATATAGGTGCTCTTGGGTGGAGGTAAGATAGTAGAATATATTACTAGGATAATTAAGATGGGGAGAGAGTTAAGTAAGTATGGTTGTAAAATGAGGGAAGTGTGTGTTAAGTAAGGAGATTCACTGCTATCATGTAACAAAAAAGGGGGGAGAGAACCTTATCACAGTAATGATTATACAGCAGGATTATAACACACTGCACTTCAGGTCACTCTAAACATCTACAAATGAGCTTACACATCAGTTATGAGTTAGCAGCAGTTGCCCTATAAAACCATAAAACAATTCTTAATCCTTAAACATTATTTAATAGCTAGAAATAACAGCAATTCCAACAGTTAGACCAAAAAAACACTTCCTAATCCTTAAACACAAGCATTTATCCCGATTCCCGACCCCTGGGCGGTAATTAGAAAACAGAGTGACTATGCAAGTTAAATGAGTGTGTTTTGTGTAAAAGGTCTGGTGACTGAGTGGTACTAATAGTCCAAACCCGACTAAGAATCCTTTAGATCACACTCATGTGGATGTCGTCACTTTCATGATAGCCATATTTCAGAAAGTAGAGAGATTTCCACAATACAGGAGTTTCTTGGGTCTGTGAAAATGCAATGGCTATGTAGTTGCAACACTCAAGGTAGTTACTATGTTTCCTACTGGAAGGGGTACCTAGTGGATTATAATTACCACCTCTGAATTTTATGGGTATAGCGACTGAGTGTGCGTAGAATTAGGCAGCGCACTAGCATTGCACAGAGGGATCAGTTTGGTATAGATAAAAGTAAATGCTAGCACTCCTTTTGTAGGGTTCAGAGGTACAGGTTTTAGACCTGCAATGAGACGCTATAAATACCAGCGCATAAGCGCTACCTCATTAGTCAGTATACAAGTGTTATTCAAAGAGAGGGTTCCTACCCTGCCAAAATTTGATTGCGTCTGATTAGGAGTAAAATACGAGGTTTACACACATAAAACAATACAGTACAATGTACTCGTCAGCGCTTAAGTGCATCCATGCTAATAAATGCTTGCGAGTATGTCTATTCTTAATACAAGGCACTTGGATACTTGTTCCTGAAATGCAAGCAAGATTTTCATCATCTTGCATGAATTATTTTCTTAATCCTTCGTAACATTATAACCAGATACTTTTAAAATAACATACTTTTTCAAGTGATCATATATTTAAAGTTTTATCATCACATTTACCAGGTCTTCCTTGTTTGATTTGCATGGACAAATATGTGAAACATTTCTACCTTTAATTCTGCCTGCCTCAAATTTCATTCTTATTCTTCAGATTTCTTCAGTACACTGTTCTTAACCCTCATTCCTCAGACAATAGAAAATTCCAAAACCAAGAAAAGTGTGGAAAAGCGCAAAGTAACCAGTAATCCAATGGAATGTGCACCAAACCAGAAACAGGAGGCTCGAATTCCGTTTAAAAATTTAATGTAAATGTAATAAACTGTTTCTGGTTTGGTGCACATTCCATTGGATTAATAGAAAAATTCCACAGGATTGTTCTGACTCAGTTTTTTTACAAAAATTTAGAACCTTGAATTTCTGTACTTTCTTTCTCCCACTGGCAACATTTCCATACTTTCCTTGCATATTAAACATCATTTTCAAATAAAAATATCACTTTTCAAATAATACTCTAAATACCTGAAGCCATACTTAGTCATAGAATTATAGAATAGAACAGAATAGAATAGAATAGAATAGTGAATGTTTAAGGTTACGGAGTCTTACAACTATTACACCTTGCCAGTTTCCACCTTAGACTATATCTCTTCTCTCAAGGATATCTGGCCCAGTAAAGTCCAGGGTACATTTATGAATATCCATCCATTTATCCAGGCTCTGTTTGAAGAATAATAGTGCATTACATTGCTTTATCTGCAGGGAGGGGGAATTGTCTCTTTCAGAGGTGAGGAAGATGTTGAGCAAGAAATCTGTCTCTCTGCCTTATTTTAATGATCTGCTAAAGCAGGTTATGATCAGCTGTCCTGGTGTTTATGGGACTGTTTGATTTGTGATGGTACAAAAGACTCTGGACTAACTTGTCCCTGATTGCTTAGAAGGCAATGTATAAATCTCTTCTAAGGAGCCTATAGGCATGGGAAAAAGGAACAATGCTTCTAGTCTTTTCTGGTAGCTGAGGGATTTTAAGCCTGTGATTCTCTTTGCTTTTCCATATGTTTGATATGTCTGGTGAGATCCATTCCTAAAGGGGTGTTGTATTCAAGAATTATTATGCTCAGTTCTGAATACAAGGGAACAACATCTTTAGATTTGATAATTAGCTATGTCAGGTAAGATAATCTCCTGACAACCATTACTACATAGGTTCATAGGCTGGTACTGGGCTATCTGCCCTAGGGCCTATACAAGCCTAGCCATAACAATTCCCTGGCTATTTCTTCCCACACTATTTACTTCCCTGGACCCCTGTCTAGCAGGGATATTCATACATGGTGATCAATGGAGAGGGAATTATCAGCCCAAGTTCCTAGGTCTTTAACTACATTTCCCTTTGAAGTGTTGTCAATGTTATAAGCATGATGGGAAGGTTTGTCTGTCAAATGCTACAACACTGCATTTTTTAGCAATTAATTTAAGCTAATTTTCAACACATTAGGCATTTACATCTGTTAGCTCCTCCTGTAGGGCTCCTGTATTAGAGGAGGACTTGATAATGACTCCCAGACTGAAGCCATCCACAAACTTTGTATGGTATAGGCCTGTAGATCAGATAAGTATATACCAAGCAAAAGAAGTTCCAGCACTGAGCCCTGCTGGACACCACTGGTCACCTTCTTCTTTTCTGATGCTGCCCTGTCACCCTAACCAGTTAGGTTCTGTCTTTTAGACAGTTTGCTAATC
Organism: Protopterus annectens; assembly: GCF_019279795.1. Classification (NCBI taxonomy): domain Eukaryota; kingdom Metazoa; phylum Chordata; order Ceratodontiformes; family Protopteridae; genus Protopterus; species Protopterus annectens. Next base: position 1,703,272,027 of record NC_056725.1, on the reverse strand, counting down.
ATCTTACCACTTAGGGGTCTGTTTGTAATGCATTTAGTTTGTTTAGTATGTTAGAATATAGGGATGGTGTCAAATGCAGTGGCCAAATTGAGATAGATTGTGTGTGAAATGTGACCACTGTCAACAGCTTGTGTTACCTCTTCAAATAAGTTTAACTAGGACCTACATTTTACAAAACTAAACTGCTAAAGATATAGCATTCTGAGATTTTTAATGTCTATGTTAATTGCATCGGTTATAACATATTCTTTGGCTCTACAAATGAGACTCATCAGGCTGACGGATTTATAGGTTCCAGGTTTGGTTGCACTGCGATCTTTATGAAGTGGTGTTACTAGTTCCATACAGCATACTTCTGGGGCTGAGCCAATAGCCAGTCTCAGATTAAATATCTTAGGGAAAGGTGTCACCAAGGCATGCTAAGTACTGTTTAACAAACAACCCAGTATGACCTATCTGGGCTCATGAAAGAAGTGTTCTTAGCCTTGGACAGTACTTTCAGCTCATGTTCTTTAGTGGTGATGGGGGTTTGAGAGATACTGGTATTGTAAGGCATTGGATAGTCATCTCATGAGTGAAATTTGCAGTAAACTTATCTGCTACTATATTGTCAATGTCCACTGCATCTGAATGGATTTTACCATTTAGTATGAGTTCTTGTACATTGTTGAGTGTTTTTTTAGTTTTCTAACACAACTAACTAAAACATTATTTGTAATTGCCCTTGACTTCAGATACCAGCTTAGCTAAATTCCTATTATTTTCCCTGACTTGGGGGTCTTGTATATTCGATTGATTCTATTCTTTTTATTGTAGAGTTTATACATGTTGGTGTAGACCACCAGAGTGGTTTGATTTTAAATTTCATATTGCATTTGGATATAAATGGGATGGGCAATTTTATACATTTATTTATGTGAATATAAAACTCCTTTGTGAATCTATTTGCTATGCTGATGTCTTGAGTGATGTCGTTATAAGTGAATTCCAAGACCTTGACATGGAGTTTGAGAACATTTATGTGCTTGAAGTCCTTAAATCTCAATATATTGGCTTCAGGGAGCTGAGACAGTTTGAGGGAAAAGGTTACTGGCTAATGGTCTTACTTATTCAGAGAGGGAGTGACTTGTGGAGGTATGCATGATTACGCTACATTTGTAAGAACCAGGTCAAGGATATTTTGTCCTCTAGTTGGACTAGTAACAACCTGGTCCAGTGAGTTTTTATTTATTAGATCTAAAATCTTCTGTGCATACCTGGCATTGGAAGTTTAGGTACTCCACACAACTAATGGGTATTTAAAGTCTCCTAGAATGGGGTTCTTATTTATGGGAAGTTTATCTATGATGTTTAGGTGCCTGATAAGTACTTCCAGGGTCATGGAAGATGTCTGCAATAAAATTCAATTAACTTGATCTGTGGGTCTCTGGGAATCTGTCAAGAGGAGATTTGGAAATCTGGTCTCTGAAAAATATGGACACGCCACCAAAGTTGTCATTGGGTCTTAATGTGTGGAAGATGCTAAACTCATATGGAAGAAGTACTTTGTGGGCATTTAAACCATGTTTCGGTGATTACGCATGTATGGATGCTTCCCAAATGCAGAAGTGCCTCAAGGTCAGACGGCTTGTTGTTTTGACTTCTGGGATTGGGCAGAGAAGGCTTAATTTGATCCAGCTTTTATATTAGTATATTTGTTACACTGGGATGGTAATGAACTGAAGTTTGTTGTAGAAAGTCTCTATGGAGGCAACAAAGGTTTTAGCCAGTATGTGAAAGCCTTTGAATGAAAGGTGCAGGACATTCCTTGCAAAGCAAGTGGGGCTGTCAGGCAACTCATTCAATGCTGACACATAGTGGATCCCCTTAGAATTACACTGATTATTTAACCAATTGTTGAAGCCAATCATCTCTTCTTTGTGCTTTGACATAATTGTGGAGAAAAGAGGATTCTTCACAGTATCAGGGTCTTCCCTGCATTTGTGAGTGGGAGCTTGGCATAATGGTTAAGGTGCTTACCTTAGAAATGCAAGGTGCAGGGTTTGATTCTGACATGGGGTTATTGGTTAAGCTTAAAATGGCTCATAAGGGCAATTAGCCTAGTACTAACCTATGATATGTACAGAGCGCACAGTCATGCCTCTTTGCACCTCCCTCATTTTGTTTCACCCCAAATTATTCATCCCCACAAGCACAACTACCATATTATAATTATATTTGTCTGGCCCAAAAGTCCTAGGAGTCCTTGAAATGTCTAAGATCCTGTCACCGGAAGGACAACTCACTGTCACTCTATCATTGTCAAGCCTATTGAGTGGGAAATCTGTCTGTCTCACTATGGAGTCACCAGTCACTAAATCATTTTTTTTTTGTGCAGTGGTGTAGTACTCTGGAGCTGAAATCTTTTGTCTCATGGTGACTGTTTACTAAAGGTAAGATATTATGTGATACAATGTTAGATTTTTTTTGCTGAGACTTAATCCTTATGGGTCTATGAGGCTTAGGTAAGGGTTTCTTTACATGTCAGTTTCGGGTGCCGAGCACATAGTGTGTTAATGCAATGCTCACCATCTCTGCTTTTTGGTGAGAGTGAGGCTTACGTATCTGTTAAATATTTGCATCCCTCAAAATAGAATTGTGTTTAGTATGAGTTAATTATCTGTGAGCATAAGGCAGTTGTTACACCTCTATGAAGCTGGCAACAGAGGGTAGTCAAGTGGGTTGACCTTCCATTTTGTTCAGTGTATACCAAAGCTTGATTTGATTTACAGAGAGCTCCAGAGCTTAAATAGAGATTCATGGTCAATTGAGATAGTTATCAGTGGTGGGTAATGTACTTACGTATGAGTATCTCCTTAGGTAAATATGTAACTTAGTTTGAGATGCAGCTTGGATAATCACAGCTCAGGAACCTTATGTAATAGTACTGTTGACATCATTTGCATTGTTTGTGAGGTAAGTTACACAATGCACTGACAATAAGGGCTTTTTCAAACTACTTTCACTTCTTCTGCTTATTCTAATAACTGCTTCTCCAACAGTCTTCCATGAGCTAGGTAATATTTTCTTTTCAAAGGTACATAATCTTTACCTATCATGTTAGCATCTGAGAATCAGTAAATGCCTTATAGTGATTTTTTTTATCCATTTCTGAAATTTCTGAAACATATTAACAAATTGGTTGTACATGGCAGGAAATTCATAATCCTCTATAGCAATACATACTAAAATGACTTTCAAACATTTATGAAATATGACACAGTATGTGTATCAGTGCAGCAAAATTAGAACATCTGATGTTCTGACAATTTTCTTTAAAAATATTCTATGATAACTTCAACACAATATTAAAATCTTTTGGCATGTGTTTAACTGCATAATAATTTACTTCCAATTGGCTTGAATGTATACCATGTGCACAGTACTATATATACAGTCCAATATTCTGGCAGAAACCTATGTCTGAGCAACATTATATGCTATTATGCCCTTTCATCTCTTCACTTCACACTTCTGCTATACTCTAAACCCTGAATACATAATCTGCGGGATTTATTAACTCTGTGTAGGCTTTGCTCGAAGTCTAATGGAGTTTACGTGTCTGTGCTGTGAGCATCAGCGCTAATTACATATTCATACCATGCACCGCATTTAAAGGTAAACAAGCATGGTTTCATGGCTGGCAACAGTGCTGCTGGCCAGGTAACCATATAAAGCAACGTGGATAGCGAACTTGTTTACAATAGAGCAAACTGGGTTAGCAGGATTTCACAAAATGCCACAATGATTACCAGTGTTTGACATATAGTAATATATATGGTCCAAATACAATACAAGACAGTGTATGCAGTGCAGAGTATTCTGAAATCACATTCCAGGCATTCTGTACAAAAGTTGTGTAAATGATCTGTAAGGGTGGATGGACTGCCATTTAAAATTTACAGTCAAGAGAAGTGTGGGTATTGAGTAGAGACACACAGATTAATAGGAATGAAGACTAGGAAAGATAACAGGTGAAACATCCTAATGTACAGCAGATGATGGCATGTCAGTGGAAGACAGTTGTAACAGGAACACTAATCACATATCAATAAGGTACAGTACATACTGCACAACAAAAAATATATATATTATGTGACTGTCACACAAGGTGACATAACAGTGGAGAAGATGTCTTTGTGAGATAAGCATTCTGACATGAACAATGCAGAGGTCATCTATCAAGGATGTCATATACAATGTGTTTGGATGCATATTGTGATGCTGTGCTAACCGATTGCTGAATATGAGTGTAATGTCAGCAGAGGTCTCCAACAAGTGGGACACAGGTAAAGGCTCATGAACAACATTAAAACCAGCAACCACAATCATGGACAATATCAGAATAATACCACCAGTAATCTCACGCCTCTGACACAACATGTGTGATTCTGAGTGATCATATATGGTTCTGTACAAGCACACTTGTAAAACTATAATGGCATGTCAGCAGTCTATGAGGGTAATGAAGCACACCATCCTGATGCTGTAACATCTGCTGGAGGTGTTAGGAGGGACACTGCTATACCCATATGTTACATTAGAATCACTACAGGCTAATTGACTGGTATGCATGGCAGATATATATATATGACACAATCCAGACTGCCACAAATGTAACCCATGCCATCAGCTATGTATGTACTGTGTGCATCACCAGAGCAGGTATCACACATGCATCTGGTGTAACACCTTGATGGGTGTTCTGCACTATCAGACAGTAATGATCATGTAAAATCCTTTATTTGCTGAAAATAACAAATCAGGTTAGCGTTTTCATTTAAACCATATGTTAAACTTCATCAGACAGTTAGCAATCTTGAAATCACTTCCTATATAAGCTTCCTGTAACATTGATTGGTGAATCAAGTCATGAATATTAATAAAATTTAAACACTTCATCTCATGAATATAAAACAAATATTCTAAAAAACAGGTATTCTAAAAAACCTCTGCCTGCCACTCTATTGCTATCAAGCCAATAATAAATCTAGAATTCATGTTAACTTCTTATATCTGTACAGTTAAAGACCACTACTGGAACATTTTTATGTAATAGCATACTTGTAAAAGGTGTATGTTCTATGCTAAATAAAAACAAACTATACATAGTTCTGAATGACTTCATATCTGATTAAAACATATTAATTAGATCACTACACCAATATCAAACGTGCACACTTTTTTATATATATGTAGAAAATAAATGCATATAAATATATGTATTAAATAGGTTAAATATTGAATAAATATTCAAAAAATATATAAAAAATATATGAAAAAATATATATGTATAAAACATATATATATATGTAAAGTATGTGGTTAAAATGTATTTGTTAAAAAGTGTATATATAAATATATCAAAATGTGAATAAAAGGCAATACATTTTATTTGTTTAGGTGTTGCTATCTTAACTTTTTTCCTTTCAAGAGCTTTCAGCTGCATCACTGGGACAATGGAGCTCCATTCATTCAATCCTGGCCAACTATCCACCTGTAGGCAGATTTGCCACTTTAGTTCTTTTATTTCTAAAAGGAGCCCCCATGGCTTGTTGTCTTGTACAAATACTGAATCTATGGCCATAAAACTGAATTTGTGATCAGTGTTGCAATTAATGTGCCTAGCCAAAGCATTATTTAAGTTTTGTTTCTTTACAGCATAATTGTGCTCATAAATCCTCTTCCAGAATTTTCTCACTGTTTTACCAATGTAGAAGCATGGGCAGGAGCTGCAAAATGCCATATAAACCACTGCTTTAGAAGAAGAAGAATATTTACTGTGCACATAATATGTGGTATTTCTCACTGTAAAGCTGTTGGCTACTTGGACTTAATGACACCATGAGCATGCCCCACATTTATTCACTCCCTGTCTATTTTGTATTTCAGTTACCTGTTTCGTTTCAAGTAAATCTTTGAGGTTAAGCCCTTTCTTATATATAATCGCGGGTTTGTCTCCCATGTATTGTCTCATGTAAGAATCTTCTAGCAATATGGGCCAATTTTTCTCAAAGATGGCTCTTAAGGCATAAGCTTGCTTACTATAGGTAATAACAAGTGCCTTACAGAAATCCGTTGAAACCTCTTTTGTTCACTCAGACAAATATTCTGAGGATTAGCCTCACCAAGACCTACCTCTCTGTGGGAATCAGTTAGTTCTAAAGTTGTATGCTGCTTGTCCAATATTGGTTTAAAATGGCCATTCAGTCTCTTTGTTTTAACTTCTATTAATTCATCAGCAAGTTGGCCTGGGTATGCCCTTCTAAGAAACATGGAGCTTAAGAAGTCGCACTCATCTAAAAAATCTTCGAAAGTGGTGGTCATCCGGGCTGCTTGAACCAGTTGCCCCTTGACGACCAACCTCTTTTGGTGAAAAGGATGTGAGCTGCTGAAATGAATGAAGGAATTAGAGTGGGTTTCCTTCCTAAAAATTCTAGCCACGTACCTGTTGTTAACATGATCTTTACTTAAAGAAACATCCAGATAATCAATAGATTGAGTGCTATATTTCCATGTTTATTGAAGGAAGGTGGTGGTTTCATTAATGTGTTTTAAAAAAATTCTCCAATTCACTGTTTGAACCTTTCCAGATTAAACATATATCATCTTGGAACCTGAGATATAATCTGATGTTCGTTTTCGGCAGACCACAGACAAGCTGCAACCACAACTGATGACAAGCTAAATGAATATGATCAAAAATTAATGACATGTAAAAAGCTCCAACTAGAAAATGCATATCTTAGAGAATGTATCAAATTCAAAATTATTCCAAAAGGCTTAAGGCTATGGAAGTATCCAACAGGCTTAGTCCCTGACTCGCCTTTACATATTGACTTGCTCAAATTGATTGATAGATTCGGGTTTGAGTTGCTGGAGTTGTTGATAATATAATGATAAAGAAATCAATACTCTGAGCAATGCTTTGACTTTACTGGATAAAAGCATATGAGATGATATTTCATATGAAAACTTTAAATATGAATATCTAAGTATTTTTAACAGTATTGACACTACATAGACAACCTTAAGAAAGGAAAGACTAATAAACTAAATAGAGATCTGAATGACTATGCTAAAGGGTTGGCATACCCAAAACCACCTGGTTCTCAGTTCAAAAGGAAAATTTTCAAATTTGTTAAAAAAAAAAAAAAACATCCCTTTGACAATTTAAGACAAGACACTCCTCCGAATTCACTAATCTTCAGTGCAGGACTAGCTTAGTCTTGCACGGAAGTGCCCATTTAAGAGCAGGACGGCAGCGCACCATGCATATTAATGAAGGAGCGCTGCCCAACCTCCTAGGCTTACACAGAGCATGTACAAGTGCAGGGAGCGTGTCTGAGAGCAGAGCTCTCAGAATAAACATACCCTGCAATGTAGAACAACACAAAGTTGAAATAAATGAGCGAGACCGCTCAGAGGTGTCTGCATATCCCCACCAATAGTCCCCCATGTGTACAACAGCAACAGGACATAAAAATCAAAAGAAGAAACCCCTTTATTTTTTCTTTTAAATACAAGTACAGCTAAACATAGGTGCGTGGGTGTGCCCATTGCTTAGCTATGGTTAAAGCAGCTTAAAAGGCTGAAGAGGATAACAAGGAAGATATATGCAAATGAAGCAGCACAGAAATAGTGTAATGGGCAGAGCATTCGCCTAACGAGCAGGCATTCCCGGGTCGAGTCCCACTGCAGCACAGTCTATTTTACATGGCAAAGCATGATATAACCAATATTTTTATTGCAAAACCCACTAAATAACATATATTTATGAACAGGACTACTGCAGGAAATGCGCATGTGAATAGTCAGTGTCATAATATATAAGGCAGTAGTAAAAAAACAGCAACAAACCGACTAATAGTCCACAAAAAGAATAAATCCACGAACTTCCAAGCTAGTAATGCAAACTTTTTATTCCATAAAGCGCTTTTCGTCTGGCTGGATAGCTAGACTTCTTCAGATGCAATTAAATATTCAAAACACAGTATATAACATGAACATCAGTCAGCTGATCTGCCATACTAATTAGAACAGCTGATCAACAACAACCAGTGCATATACATACCCTCACAGTCTAAGCCAAAATGCCTTAAACACACATACCATGAATTATATCTACTTCTAGTTAAGTTAATTAAAACCTACTAACATATTTATTAATTTAAGTCATAATTTATATATCTATAAATATTCTAAAAACATTCTAAAAACTTATAAAATACTTAATGTACTATACGAAAAATATAAAAGTCAGAAAACATACCTATAACTGAGTTTCTGACTTTAATTATGTACATACTCAAAAACCATATAATTTAAACAAACTAAAACAGTTAAACTAATAATGCAAAACTCATACATCGCTCCTACTGGGACAACTCTATTTAGTAAAATAATATAATAAAATATGCATAACATATCAACTTCATAAAATGTTTGCTATGTGAAATAATATACATTTCTGCCCTAAAAGGTTTTTAAAAAACTTCTTTAAAAATATATATAGCAATGATTATCTTAAAAGACTTTTCAGTTTTAAAATACATTTGATATAATACATCTCATTAAGACCTGGATAGAGACATGCAAACGTATGTAGTTGCCAAAACAATTCCATTTTTTCAAGTAACAATAGTACTGGGCCACCTCTAGCATCCGAGGTTACACATTCTATAGCTCTAAACATAAAACCATGATTAAGAAAAGAGTGGGTGTGTCTAGCTAAGGCATTGTCTAGTTTGTTGTTTCTAATGCTATACAAATGTTTGTATACTCTGTCCCTCAACCTTCTATCAGTCTTTCCAATATAGAAGGCAGGGCAGCTGTAACACTTAGCATGATAGACCACTCCTTTTGTATTGCAATCAAACCTATGTTTAGTAGTATATCTAACCCCTCTGATAGAGAAGTTTGTCCCTACCTCTATGTGTCTACAATATGGGCACATATGACATTTATACATGCCCCCATGTTTTGCACTAAAATTAATAGGTTTATGAGTTTCTAATAAATTCTTCAAATTCCTGCCCTTTTTAAAGACTACCTTAGAGCTATAGAATGTGTAACCTTGGATGCTAGAGGTGGCCCAGTACTATTGTTACTTGAAAAAATGGAATTGTTTTGGCAACTACGGGTGTTTGCATGTCTCTAGCCAGGTTTTAATGAGATGTATTCTATCAAATGTATTTTAAAACTGAAAAGTCTTTTAAGATAATCATAGCTATATATTTTTTTTAAAGAAGTTTTTTAAAACCTTTTAGGGCAGAAATGTATATTATTTCACATAGCAACATTTTATGAATTTGATATGTTATGCATATTATATTATATTATTTTACTAGAGTTGTCCCAGAAGGAGCGATGTATGAGTTTTGCATTATTAGTTTAACTGTTTTAGTTTGTTTAAATTACATGGTTTTTGAGTATGTACATAATTAAAGTCAGAAACTCAGTTATAGGTATATTTTTTGACTCTTATATTTTTCGTATAGTACATTAAGTATTTTATAAGTTTTTAGAATGTTTTTAAAATATTTATAGATATATAAATTATGACTTAAATTAATAAATATGTTATTAGGTTTTAATTAACTTAACTAGAAGTAGATATAATTCATGGTATGTGTGTTTAAGGCATTTTGGCTTAGGCTGTGAGGGTATGTATATGCATTGGTTGGTGTTGATCAGCTGTTCTAATTAGTAGGGTGGATCAGCTGACTGATGTTCATGTTGTATACTGTGTTTTGAATATTTAAGTGCATCTGAAGAAGTCTAGCTATCCAGCCAGACGAAAAGTGCTTTATGGAATAAAAGGTTTGCATTACTAGCTTGCAAGTTCATGGATTTATTCTTTTTTGGAGCATTAGTCGGTTTGTTGCTGTTTTTTTCCTGGTTTGTCTTTGAAATGGACGAGTCTGCGAATGTTTTACCTACTGCACCAGCAGGGGGAAAATTACAACTTTGACTTCTCTAGTCTTGAAGCTGTCTAAGCAGATAGATGTTTTAACTGCTACAGTCGACTCGTTATCTGAGAAGCCATCATTACCACTACCTGGAAGTACACCTGCCTCACAGCCCAATTCGCTTTGCCAACTGCCTACAGTAAGTGTGGACCCTCTTCTAAATTTGATTATTCATGCTACACCTTCGGGGAATTTTAATGATATTCACAGTGATAACATTTTAGTACAACAACCGTTGCAACTTATGGAATTCCCACCCACTAGTTTGAACTCCTGGTTAGAACGGTTAACATCATTACAGCAAACTTATACTAGTGGAACTTTGGGTGATTCAGCCACAGAAAACATCCGAACAGAGAATATCACTGACAAACTAAAGCAGTTGGATGCAAAATTGCTTAAATATAAAAACTTCAGTTAGAACTTGCCTATTTCAAAGAATGTGTCAGTGAGGGTATAGTACCTAAGGGACTTTGTGTTTGGCAATACCCCACTGGCCTTATAGGTGGTTCAGAGTTTCACAAAGATTTGATTAAAATGTTTAACAACCATGGAATTGAACTCTTATGGTTAATTAGTAAACATTACCAAATTATGGTGGATGGTTTTCTACATGAAGCTTCTGTTATAGATGAAGAAATTAAGAAGGATGGTGACTTTCATAGATACAAATACGACTATGAAAGGTCATTTACGAGTATTGACCAGCATATAGAGAAGCTAAAAAGCACAAAGCTTAAAAAATTAAACCGGAACAGAGAAGCATATGCAAAAGGTTTTGCCTACCCTGCACCACCATTGTCACAATCTGGCACACAGAAAAATTTGGGCATTCAGGAAGTTACTGCAGCTGTAGGTGTGAACCAAATGGCTCTACCTGTTCAAGGATCGGATCGGAGTGAGGAAGGTTGGACATATGTATCCACTAAAAAGAAGAGCAATGCTTCTAATAATAACGCTAGCAATAATAACATGAACAGCGGAGGAGCTTATAGAAGGAGGACTAACTTTGTGGGCCAACAGCATGGTCCAAACAATGGAGCAAATTTTCAGCATCCTGCCTCAGGCTACAACCTGAGGCAGGGAGCCCCAAAAGTTTACTACAGTTTGCACCAGAAATAATAGAGAGTGAAGGACTGGAAAGTCAGACTTCAGAACTAAATGGATTAAAACACACAGTAGTGTGTAACACGCAAGGTGACTTTAATATTTCTAATTATTCTGAATTTAAAGTGGATTTGGTGCTGGCTGATTTGCTAGCAAAAGGTCTTACTTTTGTCCCCACAGTAAACACCAACATAGCAGAATTAATTACAGATTTTAAACTGTTTACAAGAAAACATAATTTTAAAGTTTTGTTTGGGGAGGGCAACACACAGTAACACCATTTTATGTATCTAGTACTTTCTGCCCTCAATTACAACCTACTATAGCTTTGTTTGAAAAAGTGTGTATATTAGATTTTTTTAACCAAGTAACTTCAAACAAAAATAACAATAAAAAAGTTGTACTTTGAAATTCAACATAACTAGAGAAGAAAGGGAAGCTTTATCTGTGCTTCAGCAAGCCCAAGCGAGAACAATGAAACTGGACAAAGGGGGTGGGTTAGTTATACTAGACTTTGATGAATATATTAAGAAAATGGAAGAAATTTTAGCAAGTAAAACATACACTGAAGTATCTAAAAATGAGCTAAACATAGCTTATGCTGGAATTCGTTCTGTTTTTGATGAGCTGTTAATTGAAGCAAGGATAGATGTAGGAATCGCTAATTTTCTTGATACACCAGCACCAAGAATACCTACTATCTTTGGAGTTCCAAAGATCCACAAGTCTATCACTAACCCCCCTATGAGACCATTAGTGGATGCTAGAGCCAGCATTACTTATGCTTGCTCAAAATTTATTCACCATATGCTTAAAAAATATGTAACCCAACAAAGTCAAATTTGTAAGGATTCCTGGACCTTTTTGGCCAACTTGAACAACTTAGAATACAGGGATGATTTTAATTTCCTTACAATTGATGTGAGGGACTTATATTCTTCCATCCCACACAATGAAGGTATAGAATGGGTAGGCTTACTGCTACACAGGATAGGGGCCCCCCAAAGTGAAGTAAAACTAATAGAAGAGTTACTGGACATTGTTTTGTCCAACAACTTTATTACTTTCAACAACAGATACTTTTTACAAAAGATAGGGGTTGCTATGGGCTCCCCCTGTGGTAGCAGTTTTGCCAACCTAGTTATGGCATTTTGGGAAAAGGAACATATTTTTGGAGTGACCCACTTTATGGAGCAGATTAGTTTTTATACTCACTTCCTGGACGATATATTTATTTTATTCAAAGGAAACAAAAATGAAGCCTTGTCCTTGGTTAACCAGTTGAATAACACGACTGACTGACGAGTGATAGAATATCTTACCTTGATATAGATTTAAGAAAGGACAGGATAAACAAATGTCGGAAAGCAAGTATATTTAGAAAGGAAACTTATTCCAACACATTCCTTCTTTATAGTAGTTGCCACTCATCATTTCAAAAACATTCCGTAGTAAAAGGATAATTAGTAAGGGCGGCCCAAATGGTCTCAGATGAACAGGACTTTTTGGAGGAATGTAACAAACTAGTAGAAATGTTTAAAAAGAGGGGCTATCCGGATGCATTATTGGATAAAATAAGCCAAGAGGTAATAAAAAAGAGAATTTTAGGTATTTATAGACCTATCTTAGTCCCTAAACCCTCTAATATAGGTTTAGATAGTGTTATTGACCAAGAGGGCACTTTATTGGATGAGCTGCCTAGCAAACCTGTGGACCCATGTAGTCTTATTCTCACATTTTATATGGATAGCTACTATTTTGTAAACATAATACGAAATAATTGGGAATTTATAAAAACAGACCTACCTACTGTTAAAGAACTACATGATTTCCTAAGGTAGTCTTTAAGAAAGGTAGGAATTTGAAGAATTTATTAGAAACTCATAATTTTAGTACAAAACATGGGGGCATGTATAAATGTCATATGTGCCCATATTGTAGACACATAGAGGTAGGGACAAACTTCTCTATCAGAGGGGTTAGATATACTACTAAACATAGATTTGATTGTAATACAAAAGGAGTAGTCTATCTTGCTAAGTGTTACAGCTGCCCTGCCTTCTATATCGGAAAGACTGATAGAAGGTTGAGGGACAGAGTATATGAACATTTGTATAGCATTAGAAACAACAAACTAGACAATGCCTTAGCTAGACACACCCACTCTTTTCCTAATCATGGTTTTATGTTTAGAGCTATAGAATGTGTAACCTCGGATGCTAGAGGTGGCCCAGTACTATTGTTACTTGAAAAAAATGGAATTGTTTTGGCAACTACATACGTTTACATGTCTCTATCCAGGTCTTAATGAGATGTATTCTATCAAATTTATTTTAAAACTGAAAAGTCTTTTAAGATAATCATAGCTATATATATATTTTTAAAGAAGTTATTTAAAAACCTTTTAGGGCAGAAATGTTTATTATTTCACATAGCAAACATTTTATGAATTTGATATGTTATGCATATTATATTATATTATTTTACTAAATAGAGTTGTCCCAGTAGGAGCGATGTATGAGTTTTGCATTATTAATTTAACTGTTTTAGTTTGTTTAAATTATATGGTTTTTGAGTATTTAATGTTTTTTGAGTATGTACATAATTAAAGTCAGAAACTCAGTTATAGGTATGTTTTCTGACTTTTATATTTTTCGTATAGTACATTAAGTATTTTATAAGTTTTTAGAATGTTTTTAGAATATTTAT
>NC_056725.1:1703203201-1703253201 GCF_019279795.1 Protopterus annectens | reverse complement strand
ACAAAGCATAACACAATTCTACTCACACGCTGTCTGTAGTTCCTGAACCTCCTACAAATATGTAGCTGCCCTGAGTGTGCTGGTTCTCCTGTAAGAGGTATTGCTACCTGCTGTCTGTAACACTGATGCCCACACACAGAAAGGATGTCCATCACACAGGAAATGTAAAGGGACCACGCCCACATGATGTAGGGGGTTAGAGTAGGTGGTTACCATGACAGTGGTGATTGGAAGTACTACACATGTGTAATCATATATATATTATTATTATATATATATATATATATATATATATATATTTCCACCATATGCCCTGGACATGGAGTGTAGCCCTTCCCCAGCCTCTATAGTCCCACAGTTGTAATGCAAGGGGTTGTCAGGTATGTATAGCAGATATATTAGTAGACTATTGCTACTGTCATTGGGATTGTCTTCACAGACATGGTGTGTGTTGGAGGTCACATCTGCTTATAACATGTGTGCCATTGACTACTGACAGACATCCTAAGGCTATCATAGCAAAGTACCGCTACTAGCACGTAATGCCCCTGTGGACTGCAACAGAGATATTGGCCAATATATGGGGACATTCTGACACACTCTGTACAGTTCAGAGGTATACACATAACCCCTTAGTGCTAAACATGTGTACCATTCCTGACAATATGGATGTAGACAGCCATGTAGATGGGTATAACACATAACGACTGGAATACATTTGCCACCATAGGTTATGCATTCACACACCCCTGTCTGGCCTGACACATAATAACCGCTAGTTCTGGGGTGCCATGGCCACATACTACCCACTAGATATTGATATACATCTGTACAGCATCCTACTGCTCTGTCTGACATACATGACTGTTTGGGGTGGCCCGGCAACAGTACATCTGGCAAGTATCTGCACATGACATCTCACTGGGTAAGTACACTAAGCTGCTAGGCATATAACAATGCACTGTGCAGGCTACAGGCAGACTGGCTCAACACTGGCCTACATCTCCTATGGGGGAATGCACATGTACTTGTATATATAGCAGGCACTACAGGCATGTCACACCACAGGGTAAGATACACCTGTGTGAAAGTGCATAACCACAACCAATGTGAACACAGCCAGATATGTTAAGCTAGCATAATATTACAATATATGGACTATCTGTTCGACACCATCCTCATATGTGCTACTCACAGACTGACCCTACATATACTGGGCTGCTACACAGTTTGGTCTGATGGCTGTCTGTGGTATGGGACATGTGTGTGTATGGCCCTATAAACATGTACACCAATACGGTACCATACAGTGGAGCAGCATGTAACATCAGATAGGACGGGACCTAGAACAATGACATCTACCACAGTCTGTACACAGGCTAAAGTACATATTAACAATACACACACTGTCGACATTCACCATAATTTTGTACAAACATTGGGGTATTTTCACAACAAATCCTGAGATTTCACGAATATTAGGAGACAAACCATTGTTTGTTCACAGAATGTCACACAATTTGAAAAGAATTCTTGAAAGTGGGAATACTTCAAACACTAAGGGTTGGAATGTCGATGACAAAAAAGGAAAAAATATATTTAATGCAAAAGACAAATTCACTGGTAAATGTGGCAATTGTAATCAGTGTAGATACATTATGAGTCACACTGAAGTTACTCTGGATAACATTAACAAGACAACAATCAGGTGTGAGAAGGGGAATTGCAACACTACGTATGTGGTCTATATTGCTAGATGTGAAATGTGCTCAGCATATTATATTGGGAAGACAGAGGGCCTTCAAAAAGAATTCTGACCACTTATATTGTATTAGAAAAAAAGATCGTAATAACGCTTTATATAGACACATTGAGAGTGAAGGAGACCTACACAATTTCAAATTTGCCATCATTGAACACATAACATCTGATTGGAAGGGGGGCAATACAAAAGGACGATTAAGTTACAGAGAAATTTGGTGGCAATTATACACAGATGCTGCGACAATTCCAGGATTAAATGATACTATTGCCATCAAACCCTTATTGGGTTAGGGCTTAAGTGTAATTTCAAAATCTACACAAAAATTGAACATTATGTTCTAACCATATCACAACCCATTAATAATTTTTATATATAATTGTTATATACAATTTTTATATACAAAATTAAAACATTTTGTAAATACAAATATAAAACACTTTTTTGTATATAAACACATTTTTGTATACTAACAAATATTATTGTATATACAAACAATTATTTATGACAATTACATTAAAAAATAAATAATAAAAAATAAAAAGATTTTTTAAAAAGTTTTTTTAAAATACAATAAGATCTAACGTTATTTAAATTATATATTTTTTTAACATATTTTACATTAGTAGTTTGCATGTATGTATATATATATATGTATATATGCTTATATGTATATGTGTATATATAACATACAGTCGAAACCATTTTAATGTATATATTACAATTATATTATAATTCATTTACATGGCAGCATACAAGTTTGCACATTCAACAATAGTAAATTATGAACTTACACATCTTTAGTCTTACATAGAGTTTTTTACCTATAGAGTCCAAACAGTTTTTAATATAGTAAAGCATTGAATTGTTTAATTTTAACACTATTTCAAACAAGTATTCACTAACATTACATAAAAATTTTATCACTTATTAGTAAGTTGCGCACACTAGATCAGTCTTTTTACACTAGTCTTTTTATATTGTAATTATTATTATCAGGCAGGCAGCATGCATTTTTTAGTACTGTTAACATCAGTAGAATGTATTATGATATATTTTAGAATGGAAGGGCAATTATTAAGCACCAGTTATAAGGAATATTAAGTATTCATTTACGCTTATATTTGCAGAACAATGTATTTTTTATGGAGGTATAGCTGTATGAATTTGTAAGGTAGTTCATTGATCACAAATGAAAAGGACAGAGGCACTTTAAATTTGAGTGCACATAGTTAAATTGCCAAAAGTTTATTTATAATGGCGCATTTTAATGTTTGATTGAGTTCTGAAGAAGCCTACGATGTATTAGGTGAAAGCGCTTAACTCAACATTTCATGTAAATTCTATATTTCATGTTCATTTTTTGCACTTTTGTGTTTAATTAAAGTTCTGGTGGTCGCACAATACTGTGTTTCCTCGTCTGTTGGGAGAGAAGATAGCACAGTATTGCAAGTTTTACGGTTGTTTCCCTCGCAACGTTTTTATTCACCATAAGTACACAGACCTCAGTACTGTCAAACATCCACAGAATGTCCAGGTTATGTCATCAAATATAGCCCCTACTGTACATAACATGTGTAGCAGTCTGATATCTCACTGGTTTGTTATCAGATATGATGGCATTAATTATGGTGTACAGCACATATGCACCACTTCATGCATGATATATGTACACAGGTTGACAGAGTTGTGGTTGGAAGCACATACACAGGGCCAGTAATGACATGTTGCTGTGATAACCTCATACATTTTCTGTCATAACAGGGTTTGTTGCAACATATGTCCTATGAGGGATAATAAGCCAGTAACTGTCACGGCTTTCATCATCTACAGACTGCAATCCTCACACTACCTTCTGCAGTCTACAGATAGATGTTCCGTTGGTAACACATGAAACCAAAGGCACAACACACTGCCCTGTCTGCAGATGACCCTGCAGATGGGGACTCCTCATAAACATGGAACTGACATGGCAGGTATTGAGACATGTTGGACAGTCATATCCACACACACACTGTTAAACCAACAGTACTCCAAATGCAGTATAGCAGCACTTTCAGTCTATAGTCAGGTCAGGCGCATCCCCCTCCTGTGTGTTGTCCTGTTTCCGCAGTGTATGTTGTTAAAGGTAAATCCTCAATCCATCTGAGATGCTGTTTGCCAAACAACAGATCTAGTTCCTGCTCACAGTGAATGAAAAGGGCCAACACCAACATGATGTTCCTAGATACTGGAGTGTGTTTCCAGGCAATTGGCTATGGGAATGTTACCACAGCTGTTCCACATGCAATCAGCTGGGGAGGGCTGCAATTTGTGCAGAGGCCATCAGCTTTTCATGAGCATCACTTAAAATACACATGCTGTTGCCAAGCAAAGCAGGTGTATGTCTCCACATCCACCAGTGAGGGAGTGGGAGAGGCAGACAGAGGCAAAGACAAGTCAGGGAGTGGTGGGAGAGTAAAACCTAAGCATGTTTGTGTCACACACCTACCAGCACAGGGTATCAAACCCCTGATGACTATATAGTGCTATCACAGTTCCATGTTGTTATTGGATGCACCACATGGGTTACTTGTTGTTGAGCCCTCAGAACATATATGTGATGGTGACTGACATCTGCAACAAGGATATGGTAGTTATACGGTAGGTGACGTACACGTGCCTGTCCGCATGAACAGGTGCCAGCATCAACACAGCCACACTCTCACAGGGATGCACACACATTGACACACTTGGCAGGGCCAGGATTACAAATCATCAGCAGTGGGATTGCCACAACATATCACTGTGCAGGTATCACATGCACCATACAGGTCATACGGGGGTTGTATGGGCAAAGGGTATGGGGAAGTGTCTGACATCAGACAGCATGCTTCCGTATGCCCATGGGGGTTGTAGGGAGTGTGGATGTGGACATACACACCATACAATACACACACAAACACATAGGGGGCCAGTACTGACATGCATGGGTGCATGTCTGCATGGGTGTGTGGTGGTCGACTGTGCCAGATGGCTGTACAAGGCTAGGCGATGGGTATACCTTGGTATCAGGCCACAAGATGATGGTCTGCATTGTGGTTCAGGCTGTAGTGTCTGCATTTGCCCACACAGGTGGGTATTGTATCCCCCATCCAGTCACCTGGGTGTCTATTGTGTGTGGCCAATGCTGTGCATCACTTGCCATGTATGTGTTCCTTAGATCATGACATGGACGGCGTCTGGGATGTGTACACCTCCCACATGCATGTACAGTGACATGTGGAACAGTACCTGGGATGTCTGGCCCATGTTGTGAGCACAGATTATCATCAGATGTGCCAGTCTTGCCCAGCTGTGACAGGAACTGGTAATGGGCAGCAGGTTTACCCTGCACCTAAATTGATAACATGCTAACGGCATTCCCTGGTGTCAGTGGCATCTGTCAATACACAGCATGTTGTCAGGCATGGTATGTCCTTTGTGGGTCACATGTGATGGCACCACAGGTGTTTTAGGTGTCCATTGGGGAACATGGGGAAGGTGCACTGTCTACATGTACGTGCATATTGAACAGATGGACAGGGTGCCATACCCTCTGTAGCCCACAGCTATCACCACATAGTTACTATCAGTGACCAATATGCAGTGTACTACCCACGTATTGGCTGTTGCCTAGTGTGTGTATGAGACATGGGTTGAGAGTGTGCTCTGGGTAATACTGGGGATGCTAACTGTGATTGCTTGGCCTTAATCTCACATGTATGGGTTTGGCTTTGCACCCCAGCCTCTTAGCAATTTCACATCTGTTATTCCTGTATGGTGGACATTGTAATATATAGTAGGGCCACCATATAAGAGAGATGCAAAACCCACTCCACATTGGCCACATGTGTCACACACTCACAACCACCTCCACACCAGATATGTGTTACAAACACACACACGCACACACACCTGTCATGTCTGGGAGTAGAACTCCTACTTAACTAGTTTATTACACTACAGCACTACACAGTTATAGTACACACCATGGAGATTACTGGAGTACTCTTTCCCCAAAGGTGTATATCACATTGGATGACATCAGCAGGATTGTCAAGGTAGGCCATTTGAAATGTATTGTGTGTGACTAGCCTAAACTGCATTGCTCTCTACACAGACAGTGAGACACACACAAAACATCCACAACCAACATGTGTGGGTATAGAACCCCTAACAGAGATCTATATCACACTGCAGCATGGAGCTGTTATAGGATGCACCACAAGGATTACTAGAGAGCTGCTTTCCCAACGGTGTATTTGACAATGAATGACATCAGCAGGATTGCCAAAGTAGGCCATTTGAAATTTGCTGAGTGTGACTAGCCTGTAATGCATTGCTCCATACACAGACATTGAAACACACACAAAACATCCAGAACTGCCATGGGTGGGGATGGAACCCTACCATATTTCTAGATCACACTACAGCAGTACACAGTTACAGGACATGCTACAGAGATTACTGGGCTACATCCTTCCCAGAGGTGTATTTCTAGGTAGGTGACATCAGTATCCTTGCCAAAGTTGAGTATATGAATTGTAAGGAGTGTGAGTACCCTAAAAAGCATTTCTCTCTACACAGACAGGGTCAGACAGACACACACACTTACCATGTCTGGGATTGGAATAACTACCTAACTACTTTATCACACCACAGCAGTACACAGTTACAGGACATGCTACAGAAGATACTGGACAACAACCTTCCAAGAGGTGTATTTTTAGGTGGGAGACATTGGCAGCCTTGCCAAAGTTGAGTATATGAATTGTAAGGAGTGTGAGTACCCTAAAATGCATTGCTCTCTATACAGTCAGACAGACATGCACACAAACACACGCACACACACACACACACACACACACACACACACACACACACACACACACACACACACACACACACACACACACACACACAGTTGCCAAGTCTGGGGTTAGAACTCCTACCTAACTAATTTATCACACTACAGCAGTATGCAGTTATGGGACGCACAGAGATTACTGGGCTACAACTCTCTCAAAGGTGTATTTTCACATTGGGTGACCTCAGCAGTAGGGCTATGGGGAGGCCGGTGTGTGCATGGGCCATTACCCATTCATCTAGGGGTTGACATGCCACATGCGGGCACACATGAGGTTATATGTCACAGGTACATGTATACAGATGCTAGATGACTACTTCCTTGTACAGTCATGTTGCACAGCTGGCGCGTGCACCAAAAAGTCTGTAATTCTGACAGATACTGGTGGCTAATATCTGCAGTGAGTGACATCTGCACCTCATGTGTTTGGGGCCCTTTGGCTGTGTGCTGGGTGGGACAGGCCTGGATTGCTCTTTATCATGGTCACCCTCTTCCACACATCTATGTACATCTACCTCTGGCTTATTATAGTGTGTTGTCCTTACATATATGTCTGTATTCCTATCCACTGTGTGTGCAAGGCATGACTGGTGCATACTGATGAGTGCCTGCACTAACAACTGCAACTGCCAGATATGTCTGGTCCACTGGTATTTGCAGTCATGGCCTTCATGTGTTTAAGTGTGTGAGCATGCCCAGTATGGCCATCTGTATTGAATTTGTGGATCGTGTCCAGGTAATTTGTGCTGCAGTGCTGACCTTTGTGTTTTACACCGACAGGTAGCATGCTGTTTCTGCAAGGTATCCATCGATCATTTGGCTTTGACTGTTACTACATTTCTGCCTAGCAGGGGGGGCACACCTGACTGTTTCTACATTTCTACACAGGAGTGGGGAGGGCACACCTGACTGTTATTACATTACTATGTAGGATGGGGGGCACACCTGACTATTTCTACATTTCTACACAGGGTTGGGGGCACACGTGACTGTTATTACTTTACTATATAGGATGGGGGTCACACCTGAATATTTCTACATTTCTACACAGGGTTGGGGGGCACACCTGACTGCTATTACATTACTATGTAGGATGTGGGGGGCACACGCAAAACTTGTACACATTTGCCATGACTGTACTGGTATGTCAGGTACTCAATTTAATTCTGTATTGCTAACTATCATGCTGATTAGAGGCATACCAGTGTACTACAGATTGTGGCTTTGGTTGCCCTACATATTATTGTCTGACTTCCTACCCTTCAGAACTAACATCCCACTGCCTGACCTGCTGTGGTCTGTCTGTTTAGGCCTGTGGGGAGATTAACCATAGCCATCATTCTGGTGCCATGGCACAGGCTCTGTTTGGGTTTGCCTATACCTGTCCTGCTGGCTGAGACTGTTGTTGGGTATGTGAACTGTCCTGACTGGTATGTGTAGGTCATATGGACACACATGTCGCTCAGCACATTTCATGCAGTGGGTTTTGTCACCCTGTGTAGTACTGGCTACTATGGTGACTCCAGTATGTGTTACAGATATCATGATGCCCCTATGGATGTCTACTGTCTGCTGCCATAATATTTAGCCACCCAATTCCCTTGCATGCTCATATCCATACCATAGCTACAGGTAACAACACATTCTATTCCATTTGGCAATTTGTAGGTTGATTGGCTTACCTTGAGGGTGTGCCAAACTTGTGGATGGTGCTGGACGGCTGCCTATGTTGGATGCACATAGTACACTCCCTATACATGGTTGAGCACAGGTATTGTCATATTTGGCATCCCTTTTACTGTATGTGCGAGTCAGACAGAGGTGTCATTTCCTGGGTCCCTACTGTGTTAGTGCATGTGCTATGCATTGCCTCTTTGCCAAGGCCAGGGCATACTGGGCACACTTCCTTCTGCCTACTGGGGCATGCTCAGGTTGTTCTTCCTCTGGGCCACTCTGTGCCTGTGCAGGCCTTGGCATTGATGGGGTGCTGTGTAGTCCTGCCCCATGCTGTTCCTGCTGCAGCTGTTTCTGCAGGATCATATTGTGTAGCATAGCACATGCCATAACAATTTGGGTACATGTAGCTGGTGAATACTGCAAGGCTCCACTGGATGTGTCCACACACTGGAACCATGACCTGAGCATCCCAAGCACACGCTGTGTTATATGTCTGGCCTGTGCGTGTGCCTCATTATGGCATTGTTGTTCAGGTGTGTGTGCATTTCTGATGGGTTTCATCAGCCACAGCTCCAGTATGTACCCAGCATCCACTACTAGGTGACTGTAGGGGATGTCCCCATTGGCAAATCTCTGGTACAGCTGCATCAGATGCCATATGTGGGAATCGTCATAGCTTCCAGGGCAGCCAGCACACACATTCATTATAATGCCCTGAGCATCACATACGACCTGGCAGTTGATGGAGGGATGCCCCTGCGGTTGATGTAGGCCCTACTCTGCTCACCGGGTGGTGCTTTGATGCGTATGTGCATGCAGTCTATAGCACCCACTACCCTGGGGTATTCTGCATATTGGTGGAAGAGATGCATATTGCTGGTCAACACCTCATGGGTGTTGAGGAAATATACTTGCTCACTGGCATGTGCTGACATGGCATCCAGGAACTGGTGGAATACTCTGGATGCTGATGCATGTGAGATCTCCATGATATTCCCAGTTGTGCTTTGGGAGGTAATTGTGGCTAGTATACCTAGGCCTACACATACCTTGGTATTCACTGGGATGGGTTCCCCTTGGTCAGTTTGGTGTGTCAGGTGTGGCTGGCACAGCTCAACAATTTGCTGTAGGAAGTCTCTCTCCACCCTATAGCGCTCCAAAAAAAATTGCACTTTATTCATCTGCTTTTACTGTAATTGTGTTTCTTCCCACTTTATTACCTTATTTTGCTTGTGCTTCTTCTTAAAAGTACTCAGTTGTATTATTCTGCTGCAGTTATTACTGCTTGGTAGTAGCCTGATTAAATTGTAACTGTTATTCTAAGCCTTTTGGTTTAAGCACTTGGGCTTCAGACCAGTTGTTTTACATTAAGAAGGTTTGTGGACTGCATTGTTGTGGCAGGACAGGTAGCTTAAATCCTTCTAAGTTGGGAATTGCTGATTTAAGGCTCAGTGTCTGTTATTCTGAAAGTGCATTAGTTCTGGTTTAAGCACTTGGGCTTCAGGCCAGTTATTTTACATTACGAAGGTTTGTAGTCTGCACTCTTGTGGGAGGAGAGGCTAGATTCTGCCCTTCTGAGCTGGGAATTTCTGGTTAAAGGCTTATTGTGCCTGCTTATTTGATTTGTTTCTTTCTGAACTTTGTGTGCCTTGTTTGTTGTAGCCCAGAAGTTAGTAGTTTATTGGCCATTTTGGGCTAATTTCTATCTCTTTAATTTCCCTACTATAAAAAATGCATTTGTGCAGTTTTGCATGCTGGGCAGTGCCGGTTAGCTAGGGTTAAACTATTCCCAGCTCCACGAAGTCTACTCTTCAATTTTTCCCTTGGAACTAGACAAACCTTCAACTTAAGCACTCAAACCATTCATTTCACAGCCCAGCACTTGCTCAAAACTCATAGCAAGCACTAATTAACCTTAGAACTAGACCACCTATACTGTCCAGAAGGACAAGGCTCTCTAGTCATCCTTACCAGCTAATCAGTAAAACAGCTCACTTTACCTATTCAGGCATGTCCAAAGGGCAGTTTCAGGTGTACTTTCCAGTCCAACTGGTGAATCTGGGCATTTTGAGGCAATGTTAAAACTGCCTCATGTACACAGACAACCGTCTCCTCCTACCACCAAACACTAATATATGTGAGAGATGCAATTATGCAAACAAACTGGAGGCAAAGTTCTCTCAACCCAAGACTGGAACTGACAGTCAAGAGGAGAAGGAAAATACTTGCAACACACCACCAGTCTCACACAGACCAACTAAACCAACACCGGCAAAGAACACACATAAATACATGAAAACATACTCGGAGGCTCTAAATAAAAACCTGCAAAAGCAACAGAGACCTCCAAAGCAGACACCCAAGCAACCTCCACACCCCATCACAAACCATGAAACACATACTTCACATAATCAGTGTGCCACACAATCACATCCCTTAAGGCAAAATAACATACCCAACAGATTAGTAATAGGGGATGCTATTGTCAGTCACACTGATGTCCCACTAACTAGGCTGGACAAGAAGAAGGTTACAGTTAGCTGCCTGTCGGGCGCCAGGATCTACCACATAACACAAGCACTCAGGTGCTCCAGAACAAGTACAAATATGACTCTGTCATTGTCCATGTTGGTGTGAATGACCTGAGACGTACCTCCCTGGACTACATGAAAAGAGACATGGAAGAGCTCTCTGATCACGTAGCACAGACCAGTATGACCCTGACCCTGAGTAGCATCCTGCCCTCATCAAGAATGATGCCACAGAATAAAGAAAAAATATCAATTTCAACAATTGCCTAGGTTTCTGGTGTCATTCAAAGGGCATCCAGTATCTGTCCACCTGGGATGACACGCTCGATAAGCCACGCTGCTTCAAAAGAGATGGGTTGCACCTTTCACCCTTAGGCTTTCGAATACTGGAAAAGACTTTTGCCGCCCCCGTAGTGCCTCTTTTAGGCAAGGCTCAAAAGACAAACCCACCACCGTAAATAGCACAAGTAACCAAAAAGTGAGGGTTATGCTACTCAACGCCTGAAGTCTAAACCTCCAAATGCATGCACTCAAGGCACTCCTCTGTATGGAAAACATTGATATCTGTGTAGTAACAGAAACCTAGTTTAAGACTCCAGAGAGCACCCCAGCACTACCAGACTACAACTCATACCATATTTTTCAGCCACAGAACCCAGACCGAAACACAAAAGGTGGGGGTGTATCCATATTCATCAAGGATATCCACACCTCCAGGTTAGTGGCACAGCACAATGCCTCAGAGATCATCCATGTGCAACTAACAATGGGCAAAACTGCAATTCAAATTGTAGCTTGCTACAGATCACCCACCATAACCCAGGACCCCCATTCCATGTTTCTGGAGACACTGGAAAATATGAAGGTTCTGCCAAATGCCCTAATATTGGGTGATTTCAATTACCCAAACATTAACTGGGAGAACTACTCAAGTACTAACTCCCTTGCCCAATGCTTCCTAGAATTTATAAATTTGAAAGCCCTGGATCAACTGGTCATCACTCCCACCAGAGGTGACAACATATTGGACCTGTCATCACCAACATGGGTGACCATTGTTCTACACCGGAGGTCAAACCCTCGCTGGTTAGATCAGACCATAGACTAATCACTCTGGATATCCACATTCTGCCCCCACTCCCAATCAAGGAACCCACTGTGAAAAACTTTTCAAAAGCAGACTTCACATTACTTAAGACCGAGGTGGAAAGTTTCACAGCCCCCATGCTAAAGGACAATGCTGTCCAAGCTGCTGAATCTCTTACAAAGGCACTCTATGACCACCTGCAAGAATGCATGGATTGTGCTATCCCAAGCAAAACCAAGACTCACTCCTCCAAGAAAAGGAAACCAGTCTGGTGGACCCCTGCCATAAACAAGCTATACAACACAAGGAGGAAACTAGTACATAAAAGAGTAAAATCCCAAGAAGGAAAGACATCCCTGATCAGTATCAGCAAGAAACTACGATCCCTCATAAAAACATCCAAGGCTAGTTTCGAAAGAAAAATTGCCAAGGGCTCCAAAGATAACCACAAAGCGTTCTTTAGTTATGTCAAGAACCTACGTGGAAACTCTCAGATCTGCTCTGAGTTAGTGCAGAATGGCACAAAATACACTGAACCGACTGATATTGCCAACATGCTAGCAGACAGGTTTAGTGCAAACTTCACCCCCTCTCACCCCCTAAGGGGCCCATAACCATACCAGAAGAATGTAGAGCCCCGGCAGTCACTGAGACACAGGTTAAAACAGCCCTATCCAAAGCCAAAAATACAGCTTCAATGGGACCAGATGGTGTCCCAGGCTGTGTCTTACTTGAGCTCCAAAATGAATTTACCCCTCACCTAAACACACTGTTCAAACTCAGCCACTCTACAGGCTATGTACCCATAGAGTGGAGCACAACAACAGTTATCCTGCTCCACAAAGGTGGAGCCACAGTAGACCCCAGGAGCTATCGCCCTATAAGCCTGACTAGCCAGATCTGCAAGGCTATGGAACACATGTATCATCATGGAATACATTAACAGAGACATTGGGAACCTTCAAACATTGGACCCTACCCAGTTTGGCTTTGTTAAGTGCAGATCATGCCTCCTAAACCTGGTGGACTTCTTTGAAACAGTTACCAAGGCTTTAGACAAGGGAAAGGAGGTCCACACAGCCTACCTAGACCTTGCAAAGGCTTTCAACACCATTCCCCATTCTGGTATTAGAGACAAGCTCACCAACCTGAGCATAAACCCCTACATCATGAGATGGGCTGCCAATTGGCTCATGGATAGAACCCACACAATGAGAGTTGCAGGCTCTAGGTCTGACTCTAAACCAGTTACAAGTGGTGTCCCTCAGGGCTCAGCCCTGGGACCCCTCCTGTTTGGTATATACTTCTCAGAGGTACAGGCAAGCACAGGAGGACTAAGGCTGACTAAGTTCACAGACGACTGCAAACTGGGGGCCATAATTGACTTTCCAGCTGATACAGACATCCTCCAGAAGGGTCTCACTGAGATGGATACCTGGTTTCAAAATCATGGCCTCAAGCTAAATGCCAAAATGTGCATAATCTTCCCCTTTGGAAAAAACAAAGTACCTGCAAACTACCACATACGTGGTAGTCCCCTAAATACAGAAAATGTAATAAGGGATCTGGGGACCCAAGTAGATAGTAATCTATCCTTTGATAATCATTTTGCCAAGGTGGTTAGAAAATCCTTCTATGTGGCCCACCTAATTACAAAAGGGTTCACATCTAGAACAAAAGAGGTTATTGTGCCCCTCTACTCATCACTCTTCAGACTCATCATAGAGTACAATGCCCCATTTGGGATGTACCTTACAAGACACCTGTAACAGCTGGAAAGACCACAGAAGTACCTCATCAAGAGGATTACAGGCCTCAAACAGATGCCCAATGCAGCCTGACTGAAGAAACTTCAGCTGTACTCGGTTGCATACCACTTACTCAGAGGTGATCTCTGCCTGACATACAAAGCCATGTCCAACCCAGAATTGATGGACATGCTCCACCTAAAAAAAAAAAACAAATCCCCAAGAGCCACATGCTCTACGGATCTAAACCTCACCACAATGATAAATAGGACATGCTGGAGGGATAGATTCCTGTCCCAGAGACTCCCCATGCTTTGCAACAGGATTTCAATCTACATTAGGCAGAGCCCCTCACTAACACTCTTCAAGGAAAACCTTGACAAGTGGATGGGAAACAGAAAATTTACCCCGAGGATCAGTGCAGTGGCTCTGCTGGACAGAGCAACAGGGAACTAATCTAAGGGAGCGGCAAAAGCCAACACATTCTGGCTAGGCTTTTAGATGCCCTCGGGCAGATAGCCTAGTACTTACCTATGAATCTATGAACATATGAACTATCTCCAACTCATGTAGCCCCTGGTAGGTTACCCTGGGTCTGTACACTCTCCTCCGTCTCCTCACTGTGGGTTGTTTGGCAGCATTCACATCCTCACTACCCTCAGCCTCTTGCACATGTTGTTCTATGTTGCCTGCTGCAGCCCTTCTCATTTTGTAGGTTTGTTTGTTAAAATTTCCCCGCTTGTATATGCCAGTGGTGTAGAGTGTAGGAAAAACTAGAGGGGAAGGTGTTTTCTTAGTTTATAGTAGTGTTCTGGGCTGGGCTGGTCTGCTGCCCGTGTAATTGGCTGATTCTGATACATTTCACCTGCCAGCTACACTAGTTCTCCGTGAACACCTTCTTACTGCTGTTTTCCCTTCCCATTGCCTCTCTGTTTAATCCTGTGTGTGCACCATGCAGAGTGCTCAAATGTGCACACTGCTGCTATTTCCTGGTTTAACTTCTTTTTTCTTCCTGTAAAACCAGGTGCACGCACAACCGCTTCCACTTTGTAAAGAGCGCTAGGCAGGATTAGACACACACCCTAGCTTAGCTGTGCTAAGCTAGGAGCAAACCCAAGCCACAGGGCACCAATCCACTTACAGTATGCCTGACACCCATCCATGATGTCAGCTAACCCCTAGGCTTGCACCGAGCTATTCCTACTCTTACACTGTTGGGACCTGACTCACATGCTGGGGATATGGACTAAAAAAAAAAAATAAAAGTTGATTTTTTTTTTATTTTTTGTATTGTTTGCAATGCCAATGGCCTTATACTTGGCCATTGGCATGCTTCCTCAATGATATGCAGCCTTTATTTATAGCTGTCATAGCTCCGTTTTGGATTTTGCAGAAATGTACTCGGTTACTAACCAAGTACATTTCTGCAGATAGCATTAGTCTTGCACGGACTGTTGCAGGCTTCCTGGATTGCAAAATCACCTCATTTGCATGGATTTCACCTGAAAATGGGGTGATTTGCATACCAGGGCTTAGTCAGTGCAAGATTAGTGCAAGAGCACTCGTGCACACCCCTGCAGGCTGTTCCTGGATTGCATGGCAGACATATTGCCTGCGTGAGCTCCTGAACCAATCTTGCACTCTGTGCAAGCTTTTGAGAAACTGGGGGACTGAGTGTGCACTGGATATTGACTCTGACGGTGGTGGTGAGCCCCCAAATTTTGACTCAGAATATGCTGGTCCCAGAAGGTCTAAGAGACTTAGAAATAAATATGACTCTCAGCCAAGGAAGGGTGCACAAGGTGGTTATCAAGAGATGGTTTTTCAGGGGGCCAGACCCAAGAGGAAGAAGTGGAGGACATAAGTGGAGTATCAGACTTGCACCCCAGTGAGATTTGTCTCCGTCATTTTCATCAAGAGGGAGAAACTCAGTTTCAAGAACTTACAAATAATGACTACACCATTGTTTTTAACAATGCAAAATATTTTAAAGTGTATATCTATTCAGATATTGACATGGAAATGGCAACTTATTAGCTAGTGGCATGACTTTTGTGCCAAGTAGATCTTTTGATTTCACTACTACTGTCATAGATATGAAATTGTTTTTGAGGAAGTTGAATTTTTCTCTTTTATATCATGACAATTTGCATAGAGTCAGTGATAATCTATGGAATATAAGCTCAATACATAAGCCCCCTCCACCCCAAACTTGTCTTGTATGAGAAACTATGTGAATTAGACCTTAAGGGCTTGCAGAAACACAGAAAAGGACATCTCACGAATAATTTGAAAGAAAGTGAGTTTGCCATTCTAGAATCACTGCAAAGAGAGAAAATAAGGGTCATGAAGCCTGACAAGGGGGTGGGTTTGGTTATTATGGATGTAGTTATGTACCAGAAAAAGATGCAGGAGATCTTGGATGCTGACACATATAAAAAAGTTTCATCAAGCAAATTGAATGGTGCATATAGGAAGATTCACTCACAATTGAGCAACATTTTCATGGAAAGGAGAATTGACATTCACCTTTACAATTATTTAAATATCATTGCACCTAGAGTACATGTGTTCTTTGGCATCCCTAAAATCCACAAGGGCCTCTCTAACCCTCCCATGAGACCTCTTGTTGATGATAGGGATTCCATTACTTCATCCTGTGCACAATATTTAGACTACGAACTAAAGAAAATTATAGAGAAGGAACAACAGATATGCAAAGATTCGTGGAGCTTTTTAGCACATGTTAATGGAATTCCCTATGATGCCAATGACATTCTAGTAACTATAGATGTTAAAGATCTCTATACCGTCATCCCACAAGACATTGATTTTGAGTGGGTGAATGAGATGCTGTTAGAGCACAAGGCAGATCATGACACTATCACTCTAATTTCAGAACTTTTAGAATTGGTTCTCAGTAACAACTTGATCTCTTTTGACAACAACTACTTCTTGCAGAGTAGAGAGGTAGCCATGGGGTCACCATGTGGTGGAGTTTTCACCAATACTGTAATGGAGTATTGAGAGTAAAAGTTTGTGTTCCAGTCTAGGTACTACCCAAACATCAGATTATATCTCCGGTTCCAAGATGATATATGTTTAATCTGGAAAGGTTCAAACAGTGAACAGGAGAATTTTTTGAAACAAATTAATGAAACCACCACCTTCCTTCAATTCACATGGAAATACAGCACTCAATCTATTGATTATCTGGATTTTTTTAAGTAAAGATCATGTTAACAACAGGTATGTGGCTAGAATTTGTAGGAAGAAAACCAACTCTAATTCCTTCCTTCATTTCAGCAGCTCACATCCTTTTCACCAAAAGAGGTTGGTCGTCAAGGGGCAACTGGTTTGAGCAGCCCAGATGACCACCACTTTCAAAGATTGTTTAGATGAGTGTGACTTCTTAAGCTCCATCTTTCTTAGAAGGGCATACCCAGGCCAACTTGTTGATGAATTAATAAAAGAAGTTAAAACAAAGAGACTGAATGGCCATTTTAAACCAATATTGGACAAGCAGCATACAACTTTAGAACTGACTGATTCCCACAGAGAGGTAGGTCTTGGTGAGGCTAATCCCCAGAATATTTGTCTGAGTGGAGCAAAATAGGTTTCATCGGATTTCTGTAAGGCACTTGTTATTACCTATAGTAAGCAAGCTTATGCCTTAAGATCCATCTTTGAGAAAAATTGGCCTGTATTGCTAGAAGATTCTTACATGACACCATACGTGGGAGACAAACCCATGATTATATATAGGAAAGGGCTTAACCTCAAAGATTTACTTAAAATGAAACAGGTAACTGAAATACAAAATAGGCAGGGAATGACTAAGTGTGGGGCATGCTCATGGTGTCATAAAGACCAAGCAGCCAACAGCTTTACAGTGAGAAATACCACATATTTTGTGAACAGTAAATATTCTTGTTCTTCTAAAGCAGTGGTTTATATAGCATTTTGCATGTCCTGCCCATGCTTCTACGTTGGAAAAATGGAAAGAAAATTCTGGCAGAGGATTTATGAGCACGATTATGCTGTAAAGAAACAAAACTTAAATAATGCTTTGGCTAGGCACATTAATTGCAACACTGATCACAAATTCAGTTTTATGGATATAGACTCAGTATTTGTACAAGACAACAAGCCACGGGGGCTCCTTTTAGAAATAAAAGAACTAAAGTGGCAAATCCGCCTACAGGCAGGTAGTTGGCCAGGATTGAATGAGCGGAGCTCCATTGCCCCAGTGTTGCAGTTGAAATCTCTTGAAAGGGAAAAAGTTAAGATAGCAACACCTAAATAAATAAAATGTATTGCCTTTTATTCACATTTTGACATATTCATATATATATATATATATATATATATATATATATATATATATCCATACACTTTTTAACAAATACATTTTTAACCACATATTTTACACATATATGTTATGTTTTATACATATATATGTTTTTCATATATTTTTATATATTTTTTACATATTTATTCAATATTTAACCTATTTAATACATATATTTATATGCATTTATTATATATATATATATATAAAAGAGTTCACGTTTGATATTGGTGTAGTGATCTAATTAATATGTTTTAATCAGATATGAAGTAGTTCAGAACTATGTATAGTTTGTTTTTATTTAGCATAGAACATACACTTTTTAGAAGTATGTTATTACATAAAAATGTTCCAGTATTGGTCTTTAACTGTGCAGATATGAGAAGCTAACACAAATTCTATTTAAGTTTATTATTTTGATAGCAATGGAGTGGCAGGCAGAGTTTTTTTAGAATATGTGTTTTTAGAATGTGTGTTTTAGAATATGTGTTTTATATTCATGAGATGAAGTGTTTACATTTTATTAATATTCATGAGTTGATTCACCAATCAATGTTACAGAAAGCTTATATAGGAAGTGATTTCAAAATTACTACCTGTCTGATGAAGTTTAACATATGGTTTAAACGAAAGCGCTAACCTCATATTTTATTTTCAGCAAATAAAGGATTTTATGTGACAATTTAACCTTCTGGGTTTGTTCCTTAACTTAGTTTGCTGCCAGTGGAGTCCATGAACTGCTTTTGTTTCAGTTCTGAGTTTACATTGTGTCTTTTGCATTTTTTGAGTAATGTTCATGTAACAAAATGAATACCTAGGTATGGCCAATAAGATGTGGGACAGTTCACTTTAGCAACAGTGGTACACTTCAGTTATACATCACTGGAAGATGTGTAGGGAGTTACATGAAGAAGGGTGCATTTTACTCAGTTATTGGTGCAATGAAGTCTGCGAACTATGGCGGTATTAGGGCCTTTGATGTAGATGTCCTTCATGTACTCAGTAGTTGTGTTACATACAAGCATACCTCTCAACCTGGAAACACCAAAAATCTGGACAAAGCCAATGAAAAATGGGTACAAATCTGTACGCTGATTAACATAAAATTTGCATACATAATTACGCAACCCCACCCACTGCAATAGAATTGAGGGATACCAGCTTTCAAATGCAAACTTAAGAAAAGACAACCAAAATATGACACCAGAGTCCTCCTATAGCCATTCCAATGTCCCATTATTTGGCTATTTCGCCCCATTTGCCATAAACACTAATGTGTGCATACTGCTTTACTTCTACAATCATTTGGATTTTATTTTTACATTTTATAGCACAATGCACAAACATTAATCGATATCTGCTAAAATAAGCAATACTGTCTCACAATGAAAAGACTTGGCATTAAAACTTCTCTGCCCTTGAAACTCACATTCATTGAAACCCACACCACATCCAAAGAAAATGCATCTGGCCAGTGGTGGATAAAGATTACCTTTGGGCTGTTTTCAAATCAGTGGCCCCTTGCACACAAAACAAGAAACATACAAGTGTTCTTTGATGCACCTTCATGACTTTATTAAATTATATTCCTTGTACAATACAGCACACTTGTTAAAGTGCATTTTAAATTTATTGTTTGAACATTTTTCCAGTAGGTAATGAAACAAAATGCTCAAACCAATAATGACAAAACTGCCCAATTCAGAAAATTTCCATCATAAAAGTCTACTACTTCCACACCCACACAATATAAATATATATATATATATATATATATATATATATATATATATATATATATATATATATATATATGTTATAAATAAATGACAGTAGTGTAAGCCATAGGCATCTTGCACAGCTTCTCACACTTACTTTCAATTTCATTTTTTTGGGGGGTAGGCAAAAGGCCAAAAAACAGGGGGACACATTTTAAACATTGCTTGTATAATTTTGGAAAGTTACTAGAATAAAATATGTTACCACCATGCATTTCACTGCCAAATCTTGAACCCAGAATCCTATGTACTACACTCAGAACAACATACCACTATACCAAATCAGCAGTGTCCTGTATGATAGGAAGACTGAAACTTAAATGGCTATCATTTAGTGAATTCAGTTCTCACATCTCACCATAGCTCTCATCTCAACGTCATAGCACAAAAAACATGGACAAAGCCAATAATGGGGGAATACAACCCCAAAACAGGGACACATTTAAAATACTGATCTTACAAACTTAGAAAATTGCTAGAATAAAAGGTTTTGTGTTACCATTTATTTTCTGAAGAATATGAAGTCTGAAATTCAAATGCCTGTCATTATTTAGTGAATTCAACCTTTCAGTGATTTGCCAGAAAAATCCTGAAAACCACAGATTTTGAGGAACAGATATAAAATATGAGGCATAAATTCACAAGTGGTGGTGGCTATGGACTTGCGCACTTTTTACCTTGTACCCAAGGTACAGGGTTTGAGCCAGAGTACCTGTAACCACTAGGTGTATTCGAATTGGGGCATTTACACACACACACACACACACACACACACACACACACACACACACACACACACACACACACACAGACACACAGACACACAGACACACAGACACACAGACACACACACTTCTGAAATAGTAATGCAGTCAATAGCTACCCAGAAAAAATAAACCTGAGTGCAGAATCTGTTCACATTGAGTGCAGTAAAAGCAAGATAAATGCAACAATCCTTTCTGTGCAAAATCCTACATGTTCATCTTGCAATCAAGATAACAGCCACACAGATAACCTAACATTGGGTGCGCAGTCAAAACTAAAAACCTAACATTGAGTGCAGTAAAAGAAAGATAAATGCAGAAGCAGCAATCCTTTCTGTGCAGATTCCTACCCGTTCATATAGCAATCGAGGTAACAGCCACACAGATAACCTAACATTGAGTGCGCAGTCAAAACTAAAAACCTAACATTGAGTGCATTAAAAGAAAGATAAATGCAGAAGCAGCAATCCTTTCTGTGCAGAATCCTACCCGTTCGTATAGCAATCGAGGTAACAGCCACACAGATAACCTAACATTGAGTGCGCAGTCAAAACTAAAAACCTAACATTGAGTGCAGTAAAACAAGATAAATGCAGCAATCCTTTCTGTGCAAAATCCTACCCGTTCTTCTCACAATCAAGATAACAGCCAGACAGGAAACCTAACATTGAGTGCAGTCAAAATTAAAAGCAGAAGCACAATCCTACCCGTTTGTCTCGCAAGATAAATGCAGCCAGAATCAGGAAGTAATGCAGCAGTCCCTTCTGTTCACCACAGGAGAATAAGCCAGCCAGGCAGAATAAATCCGAAAATGAAGTCGGAAGTAATGCAGGAATCTAATGGCTTACAAGTGCAGCCAAAATATACAAAATGCTTCCCACTCTTCATTTGAACAGCCGGAATCACATCCATAGTGTCCACATGAGCCCTTGAGCTCAATTCCGACAGGCTGATAGCCCCGACGGAGCTGACGTCATCACGCACGTGATGACATCGGCTCAAAAAGCGAGAAAAATAAAAATAAAAAAAAAAGCTAAGAAAAACTCGGAAATGAAGGGGTGCCACTCGGGAATCATGGCACCCCATTATTTGGACACCAAATCTCGGTAAAAAACAAGTTATTCGGTACAGTTGGGAGGTATGCATACAAAGCAGTAGTCAGCACTGTGGCCACATGCTGGTGGATGTTCCATATACCATCTACCCAAGGACACAGGTACATACCAGTTGGTTTGCTTATAGGGTGAGATGTCTACATTGTCCTTGGGCTGTGCATTTGTTTTCATAATATAACCAATCCACCCCTGTTTTTGTTCCATCTCAAGTGTTGTCATGGCTGTGGCAGCAATCTTTGGTGTGTGTTGATACTGTCTGCATTATACTAATATCACTGTTGGAGTCAATGATTGCCCACAATCTGTAGACCTTCAGACAGCTATTTGGACACGGGATGTGTCTGTCATTTGTGATGTCTGTGACTTAAATAATGGACAGGAAAGGGCCTAGCAGACAGCTCTGATGTATGGACCTGATCACCGAACCTGAGATATATGTCACTTCACACATTTCAACATATTTGGATGTCACGCATGTGATCCACTGGTCTACCCACTTGGTGATATAGTTGTTTATAGCCACATCTGACAGTGTTGAGTGAATACCTCAGTGTGGAGTTGTGTCAAATGCCTTGGCCTGGTCAAGTTCCAGAGGATGATAATGTGTCAACATGCATGCCCTTAGTGACCTCTTTGAGGACATCTGACAGATGTAACAGACATGGATGTAGCATTAACAACTCACACATGTCTGTTGCACACAGCTGGAATATTAACTAGTGCCCATTTAGAAAAAGGTCCATGATGACATGTTGGTTTACCTCACAAATGAGGACAGCAGAATGTGTCTATAAATGCATGCATCATGTGCTGTCCCCCCAAACTCAGATGGATGCATGTTGATGTATGCCCTTCTACAGGAACATAGTCCTTGTGGAGATTGTGTTGAAGTGTGCATCCAACCGTGTCAGGTAGGTGTATATTCTATGTCATGCTATAAGTGATCTGTGATGTTGTCACAGCCCATTGATTCTGTGTGATAGGCTTGGATGAAGGTAAGACAGTGCATACTGCCTATCTTGATCTGGTCTATTATTGAGAAACTCTTCCAGATGGGGATTAACCCTTATGTCAATAGATGGTTAGCCAATTGGCGGATCAACAGAACACATACTGTGAAAGTTGGTGAATCAACGTCTGCCAGTAGAGCTGTTACCACTGGCATACCCCAAAGATCTGTGCTTGGCCCTTTACTGATTGAAATCTATTCCTTGACAGTCAAGGCTAAAGTATATGGCCTTTGGC
Organism: Protopterus annectens; assembly: GCF_019279795.1. Taxonomy (NCBI): domain Eukaryota; kingdom Metazoa; phylum Chordata; order Ceratodontiformes; family Protopteridae; genus Protopterus; species Protopterus annectens. The sequence continues at coordinate 1,703,230,255 of NC_056725.1, read as the reverse complement.
TTACCAAGTTTGCTGATTCTTGCATATTGGGTACAATCATTGAGTCCAGCAATGATGCTAACATACTACAAGAGAGGTTAGCACAGACAAATGATTGGTGCCAAAGCCACACAGTCTACACATACATGTAAAACTGTGTCATTATTTTGGCATTCTGGAAACTGGAATTCCCCACTATTTACAGCATTGACAACCCTCCCCTATGCTGAAACCCAGTAGTGCAAGACCTGGGAACACACATAGATATTATTCTGAACTTCAACCACCAAGTATCCACAGTGGTATGGAAAGGCTGCCTTGTGCACCTCATAAGTCAGACCATTGTATCTAGATCTGAGGATGATATAACAGCAATGTATTCAAACTTCATCAGAATATTAATAGAGTATAATGCTCTCTTTTGCATGCACCTCACCAGACACTTGCAGCAGCTGGAGGGACCACAGGGGTTTCTTACCAAGAAAATGCAGGGCCTATATGTTCATAGGTTCATAGGTACCAAGTCATGATGTTTATGGATAGACCAAAAACCCTGTCACTGTAATCTGTATTGTATAGGATGAGGTGACTTGTGTCTGGCTTACAGGCAGTCTCTGACCCTCCTCTGATGGGAATACTGCAGATTTGCAAATCAGCTGATGATATCAGCAGAGTCTGGTGAGGAGAAAATGGTAATAGCAGTGTCCCACATGCTGGTGTATAATTCTCGCTTTAATGTCAAACAAGTGCAGAAACACACACACACACACACACACACACACACACACACACACACACACACACACACACACACACACACACACACACACACACACACACACACACACAGTTGACTGCAAGGGGAACAGAACCCCTACCTAAGTACACCGACTAGAGAACTCTGTATGTAAGGGAAGCACCACAGCTCAAGTCTGACTGGGAGAGTGTCAGACAACAGTTTATATGTGATGACACCAGCAGTGAGGAGAAAATGGTAATAGCAGTATCCCATATGCAGGTATAAAATGTTCTCTGTAATATCAAGCAGGTGCAAAAACACACACAAATCTCCCATTTAAGAACAGAATCCCTACCTATATAAATATGCCAACTAAAGAGCTCTGTATTTAAGGCAAGTGCCACAGCTCAAGCCTGACTTTTACAAGGATGCAGGACTACTTATGGTAGATGACATCAGCACTAGATGTTGGAGAGAAGATGTTTGGAGGTCTGCATGAAATGGATGTGTAGGCATGTGTAAGTGTCAAAATATTGGCAATACATGGGATTGGAGTGGTAACTGTCTGATGCACACTTATGATCCTCTGACTAGATAAACACACACACACACACACACACACACACACACACACACACACACACACACACACACACACACCTCCCAGTTGACTGCAGTGAACCCCAACCTATGTGCACCGACTAGAGAACACAGTACTTTACTCAAGTGCCACAGCTCAAGTCTGACATTTACAAGGCTGAAGGACAACTTATGGTGGATAATATCAGCGCTGGATGTTGGAGAGAAGATGTTGGGAGGCCTGCATGAAATGGATGTGTAGGTATGTTCAACTGTCAAGTTAGTTCATGTTCTGCATGTTACCAGATTGATGAGTGTGCAATGAGTAATATGTAGTGGTTGTGTTCCAATGTGCAGGTATAGTTTAAGAGACAGCTTTACAAACTCTATGCAAACAAGTGTCCACATGACTACAAATATTTGAAAATCTAAATGTGTATTGTCATTCTAAAGATGTGCATGGTATATCACACAACATTTGCTATCAAGTTATTTAGTGTAATTGATATATTTGTCAACAAGTACTGAGAGACCAGGGTTGCAGTGCACTGGGGGAGGTAACACATGACTGCATTGTAAATATGTGACATATTCTTAGATAGGACCTTCATTTTTTTATTTTTCCACATGTAGTTTCATAGCATGAAGACTAAAAGACAGTAAAAAAAACTAATACATGCTATTATTTACTTTGCATAGCTCAACAGTAAGCAGTGGGTTTGCGCGATGGCTGGCAAAGTGTTTGTGCATGCGAGATACACATTTCAACTGCTTTCTCTGTTTGCGCTTAGTTAAGTAGTGCACAAACATGAGGCTCTTTGCTAAAATTATAAGTGTTAGTAATGAGTGTATTAAACACATCTGCTGCTTAGCTGACTCTGTGGCAGCACTTGTAAATGCATTGACACATTCCTTTTTCAGCCTAGATGATATAGAAATCAAATCCAAGTGTATGTATTACTTTTAAATAAGTATTGATCATGCAGTGAAATTTTACTTTACTCTATCTTCACTGTGTGGTACTGTATTTTGATGTAGTGCAGCGTATTTAAGTGGCATTGGTGGAGGTACCCACACCATGGAATAGTCTTTCACTGTTCCGTGGCTTTGGTGAGTGATGTCAAACTCTGTGCAAACATAGAGGCAAAACATGAAGGGCTCCATTGGTTTTCTTGGTACTTGTGTGTTGTGTGTGATTTTATTTTTTGCCAGATTACAGGTGTTAAAATGGGGTAGAAAAACTGTGAAATGGAGAGCAAGCAGGGGGGAGAACAAAGGGAAAGAAATGCAAGAATGTGCATTTGGGAGGTAGGAAAGAACCATGGCTATCCATTTGTTTAACAGTGTAAATGGAAAATCTGTACAGAATATTAACTTATTTTGGACTGTCACCTCCACAGAGAGGGGTGACAACAATGCAATTATGTTGTACAGCCAATTGAACCAAATCAAGTTTGTCAAGAAGACATGTATACGAAATAGACAGCTGTGTATGGGACAATATTTGTTTTGTTGGACGGATGCCCATTATTTTTTTTATAATTCAGTAAAAGAGGCATGCTGGCTAAGGAACATTGGTATTTGTGGGTCGGGTAACTTGGGTAGATGAGGAAGTAAATGCAAGCAAACAAGACAAACAAGACAAGACACAGGAATGGTGAGGGACACAAAAGTTTGGGGGACAACATGATTGGGGTGGGGGAGTGGACAAGACAAGCTCATACCCATCAAACATGGAGACAGTGAGAATCTAGTTCTCACCCACAGGAAAGTCATCACTGTCCCCTTACTCCCCTGCATGATGGAGTGCTTGACATATTCTCCTCATGTGGACCATGAGGGAGAACAGACTCTCCATCTGGCATAGGAGTACACCAGTGGTGGGGTGCACAACCCTACACACCAACCCTGGCATCTCCTGGTGGGTGATGAAATCCCCACCTCTGCCACTACTCCTGGAGGGTACCACTGCAACAGCTGCTGGGCACTACTACCTAATGGTGCAGGTAGTGCAGGGGCAGTAGAAGCAGTGCTGCCAGGTTGGGTCCCAGATGTGCTGGGCATCAGTGCTGGTGCCGGAGGAGTGGAGGCAGGTTTACCCACTAGGGTTGGCCTACCTTGCTGTGCTATGAAGTATTTAGTGATTTGTTACAGATGGATAACATGGAGGCATTTTGATGACACATAATAGAAAATAAAAAAAGAGATAAGGGCTGGGGTGAGAAAAACAAAGAGATAAAAATAATACCATCATATGTGACATACAATGCGCTATCACAATTATGCAACTACTTTATCTGAACTATTATATTTAACTATACGTCCTAATAACTGCAAACTATAATTATGGATTGCTCAAAGTAATCCTTGCAATGTACATATATTGCACATATGCTTGGTCCAAGTATACTTATTTCAGTTATCAGCAGAGCATTTATGCCACTTGTATAGAGTTTAATTTATGCAATATTATGAAGGAAATGTAGTATTGTACAGTTGCTACTCATGGTTTTGAACCCACAACTTCTGACTACAGTTATGCACTTGAGACTAAAGTTGGTTATTACTATGGACTTATGCATACCTACTTGCTTTTACAGTTAGGATATGCATGCTCACTTTGCTACTACTATATAGATTGCAAAAATCTATCATTAACTTTTAAAGCCACACTAATACTTCTGTTGTGCTGCATATGTTCCAGTTGCTTCCCTCAGTCTCTTCAGATGTTCAGCATGAGCTTGACATTTCAACTCAATTTCGACATTAGCTGTGAAAAGAAAAGAAGAGCATTATGCATACCAGTCTTGCCTATATTTAGCTTTCTATGTATTAAAAATTCTTTTTATTAGCATACTTACACAACTGTGGATTGTCACCAGTTTGAAACTCAGTCAACTAGTAGTTGAGCATATCCCTCTTGCACTTTTGTAGGTCACTGAAGTGGTGCCTGCACTGTTCAGTAGCGCATGAGATTCCAGTCACACTGGATACAGCCTTAGCCAAACTACTCCAAGTCTCAGACTTGTATTGGGAGCCAGAATATATACCTTGCAGAAGCCTTTTGTTGTGACGCATTACCATGAGTCCAGAAAATATCCCAGACTCCTGGATACCCCACCTCTGTGCCCTAAAATGGTTACCTTCTGTTCTAATATCAGACATGTCTAATACCAAATGTAGAGCAATGGCAAATGATTATTTCCCACAGTTCCTGTTATTGTGTTTATTGGTCGTGTGCAATCTCAGGAAATGATGCCAACCACATTTCAGTGATGTTAAGCAGACAGCAGCAGTGCCAAGCAGGGTGGAAAGCAATTTTTGAAACTGGAAGGTTAATTTAACACTTGACATTAGTTTGAGAGGTGTCTGCTGCTTTAATTGTTGGTGAGTTATCTTTGTAGACATGCACTGGGGGCATATTTTTCATGACCTGACAAAGTTTTGTTTTGGCTTTATACAGTGATTAAATTAATTTTTGAAGTGTGGGATTCAAACCTATGCATAAGGGACATAAAGTTTTCTTCTACAGTGGTGATTTTTCATCTTTGCCACAGAAAAAGTACTGTCAGACAAAGTCATGAATAATTTAGAAATACAGCTAAAGGCTTGAGGTGTTAACCAGGTATGTGTGTGACCTGACAAGGTTCTTGTATATAGATTCATTTGTGTACATATCTTATTTAAGTGTAAAGGCCATCCAAGTCCAGATATAAGAATTATACTTACTGAAATATAGTAGACAGTATACCCTCAGTCAGACATCTGAAAAAACAATAAGAGTGCCTTATCCCTCATACATATAATTCATATAAGCTCCACCATCTAAAGTATTAGAAGTGGTATTGAATATAACGTGAAATGGAACAATAATAAAAATGTCTGGAATATCTTGTATTAGGACCCAGGACCATGTGTATGGCAGCCTTACACTTACACCTATCACCACAAGACTGCTGAAATAACACTTGTATATTTTTCTGTTCATTGCTATAAAATGGATGGTCAGAACAGCAAAAATATGTTGCACTTCCTGTATTTGAACCCAGGACCATATCTATTACAGCCCTACACTTTCACCTACTGCCACAGGAATAGTTAAATGACAGTTGCATAATTCCCTGCATAAATCACTGCACAATGCCACTTAGTGTTTTTTGCTTAGTGTCCAACAGAATTAATAGAATGTATCTGTTTTAAGTTAAGTTAAGTTAAGTTAATGACTGTCTGTGTCCTGTTTGCAGGTGTTCATTGGCTGCAGATGTTGGGGAACATTGCTAACTGCCATTCAACATCACTTAGCAGTGTTATACGATGGAAAGCAAAAATTGCAACAATGTATCCTTTTTGACCCTTTCACTGTTTATGCCTGTCTGCAGGTGTTCTGTCTGGTTCCTGTGTGGGCTAGTATTCCAGGTTTGTGTACTGCTAGACATCATGCAAACTAGATAAGCACAGCTAAACTTGGCATTCATTGTGTTTTTCCCTTTCCCTTGTTTACACTAAGCTGTTCACTGCACAAACACTGGCATAAAAATAAATAAATAAAAAAGAGGGAAATTTGTTGAAATGACAAAAAACAATCTATGAAATAAACACTGCAACATTTTGGTACACATGAAATATTTTTATACAGGACTGGATTTGAACTCTCACTACAATGAACCTTCACAACACAGCAAGGGTGTCTTATCCTATTTTGCCACACAAAAAGCTTTGCAGCAGGGAAATGAAAGCATACTGCATACAATGAACTAAAACATCATCCACAGTACTAACAAAACATATGACCGTTGTTTGTACATGTATTAATTTCAGATGTAGTGCACTGAGTGATCACACAACCACCTATGAATATTGCTTGCAGAAATGCAGCTCTCATATCTTTCTGTGTTTGCTGCTCATTCCTGTCTTATCAGAGCAATAATTTGAGACATGCAATCTGTAAGGCATTTTGTATCATTGTCCTGAAAATGTGCGATGCTATTAAAGGGCAATAACATACAGTTGTCAACAAATGAAGTGGAGGATAGATATTACTGAACAGAAATTGTGAAATATGTGCTGCTTACTTACATTTAAAACCTTGATACAGTTACTTCTACACTTTGCAAGTCTAACCTGGCTGATACACCCAGTAGAGGTAGAGCAGTCTGAATTGCTGTTGTGTTTTCCTTCTCCCTACCAGTAATCATTCACGGTTGCAATCCATTAGCAACAAACACTGAAGGAGTGCCTGCACTATGTTTATATCAGTTGCATGGAGCCAAGTAACTGTGATTCAGCAATTCTATTGAGTTTACACCTGATTTACATCTTCATTGTGCTCATAGCTCTGAATCTACACCACAAAAAGAGAACTGTGTTGCTAGGAAACCTGAAGATGAGGAGACTTGTTTATGTGGATAATGCAGAAGAGGATATTACTTTGGGATATATATGCACAGAAGAGTACTGACCTAGATAAGGTAGACTTGCATTTTTCAGCTATATACTGCATATACTGAAATGTCATTAATAAAAATCTGTTAAAATATATATGCATTAGCAAATTCTACTTTTATCTGTATGTGTTTCTTAGAAGTGTACTGATGGCATGGACATTTTTTGTCAGGGCAGTTTACTTTCTTAGATGCACAGCCTTATTAACTGTCATTACAAGTGCTAGTTACAACTATTTTTCAGTGTGCACTCTTCTATTGTTATTTCCATGAAATGTAAATGTCCTAGATTGTCAATGACACAGTGGTGTTAGCTTTCTAGGATGGACTATACACATTTTAGGGGAGTGCTGGCCACAGGTAGATGTGACTGGCAATAACTTAAAATGCAATGTTCTGTGCTAAATGTCTACACATATTTCAGGGACAGTTCATTTGATAGCAGTTTTGCATTTCAATGATGGTTTGTTAGTAAAATGTGTCATTTGTCTGTTCCTTTTGGGGTGGGGGAGCAAAGTTGCATTTCTGTTTTGGCACAAACAAGATATTCTTACTCTCCTTGTTTTTGATCCAGCCTTGCTTTGTGTGTGATTGTAATATGTTACAGCCACACAATTCCTTTATTTATATTTCAATATATTGACTATTTTATATTTCACCAGTGGGTAATAGTGAAATGCTACCTTTTTATGTATTATCTGGAAACAGTACCTTTAGTTATGTGATACTTATGTGTATTATCCTTCTGTTGTGTTTTAGGTCACCTAGAACTATGGCACCCAGGTATCCTAATCGTCAACAACCCCCCTTCACTGACCCTGAGAATAAGATCATTATGGAAGCTTCTATGAAACATGATGCCATTCTGCTTGAGAGTGGACATGGAGACATGTCAGACAGAATGCAAATTTGGCAGCAGATAGTTGTTGTTGTGAATGCAGTAGGCGGCCACAGCAAGACATATTATCAGGTGCACCATAGGGCCACTGACACGACCTCATCTGCATGGGGGAGAGCAGCTGCAGTGGCCTGTGATCTGATGGGAACAGGGGGACCTGCTATATAGCCACCACTAGCAGCAAATGAAGAGTTCCTGTCCACTGTGAGGGATCCAGACAGCTCCCTGGAAAGTGCAGAACAGCATGGCATTGACATTGGTGTTACTGTTTCAGGGAGATCAAGTATGCCCCAGAAGGAGCTTCCAGGTAGGCTTTTGTATCACGATTGTTAAATACTCTTGTATACTAAAATATTGACTGCAATATATAAGTTCTGTTTAACAATCAATTCATTTGGGGGGGGGAGTTGTAGACTGATACAGTTAACAACGCATTCTGTTTGATTACACATGGGCTCAGGTTACACTTGTCATCCAAGTTCTTGCTAAAAGTATCATTAATAGACATATAAAGGGCAAAAAGGTTTAATGCCTTGTATCACTGTTAATTGTGATGATAATTTTCTTACATTTTGCTTAACATCTTCCAGGACCTTCATCCATGGGATGCATAGCATCATCTACAGATGGTAAGCCAAATATTTTTTGTCAGTAGTGATGAGCAGTTCAAAGAAATATATATTTTATCCATAAGTGTTATGCGGGTGTTAGGACTATTGTGCGTATTGCTGGACTGTCTGTAGTAGTGGTATCACTGTTAGTTTGTTAGCATACATTTGACTATAGTAGTGTAGCTATTAATTTTTTTCCTGTGTTTGTTACTTATTATCACAGGTGATCCTGACAGTGGAAGTGGAGGACTCTTATGACCTTATGTTATATTATTGACAGACGATGATGATGATGATGATGATGGTGGTGGTGGTCGTGGCCAAACAGAGGCACAATTGGGGGGTGCAGAGGTTGAATCTGACACTGAGGTTGACATTCAGCCATCCTCTGTAATTTCATTGGACACAGCCAGTAGGCCTACACCAACACATTCCAGTGAGCCCTCAGATATTGGACAGGTGGAGGGTGAGACACTCTATTAGGGAAGTATGGTTACTGCAGTTCCAATGACTGTTGACTCTGGCCATAGCTAAAGTGTGGGTGAGGTGCCATGCAGGAGGGTTTTTATGGGTGTTTGGAAGAGGCCTGCTGTCCATCCTCCACCTGATTCAGGTGTCTCTTCCTATGCCACTCAACATATACTTAGGGCTGTTGTGGAGACACAGGTACATTCCCAATAGGTCCTCCAGAGAAATGCTTAAGGTTGTAGATGTGGCACAGGCTGACATGTGTGACTGCCTCCACCATATTGCTGATTCAATGGATTGGATGAATGACATGTTGAAACATGCAGTGTCTGTAATGGAACATCTGCTGGGAAGGGGACGGCATCCTTATGGGCAGAGGTCAGCAACATCATCTGCTGTTAACTGATGTGGCCATGCCCAATCATGCTCCTATATTGCTTCTACTTCCACTATTCCATCAGTGGTTGAGATGTCCACACCCAGACATGGCAGGCGATGGGTTCATGGTCGTGAAAGTCCTCATGAGGGACTTCATACAGCAGACATCAGTCACATTCAGGTAGCAGCAGTGCATCTGACTGTGGGTGTGGACATGCCAGTGCAACTACTGGCAGAGCCAGTTCTCATGGTCAGGTATGGCAAAGATGAACTGCCACCCCTACCATGCATGGCTTTCACCTGTCAGACATATCAAGACATAGAGCTAACACAGAGCACAGTTGTGTTCATGCAGACACTCACACACCAGTTTCAGCTGGAGAACCTATACAGACATACACACAACCGTTACATTGTTCAGCCATCATGCTTAAAGCTCATTTTGTCTCACTGGCCATTTGTTATTTTATCTGACTGTCTGCCTGCTTCTCTTTCTTACTCAGGCACACTCACTGACCTTTTGTGTCAGCCTAGGCTTCCTGCCCCCCCCCCCAACACACACACAACATTCTGTGCAAGTGGTGATAACTGTGCCACATCCTAGTTTTTTTATATTTTGGATTCAGGGATACATAACATTTGCATCTGATGCTCGGTGTGCATAGATGACTTAGTATATCTGTGTTTATGATGTTGTTTTGCCATGTGAGCCTTTGACATATTTTGGCATTAGAATGTTAGACAGCTGATAGAATCAAACTTTTTTGCATCAATATTTTTAATAATCTTCTGATGGTTGTGAAGTATGAAACTGAACTGTGTCACATTACTTTCTAACTTCTCTCCATAATGATTTTCCAGTAAAAAAGAATGATGCTAAACTGAGTACTTTTGAGAGGTATGAATGTGTGTATGTATTGATGCTTGAGACGTACTAGTTGATAGAGGACACGTAGTGACATGTAATCACATCATGCCTCTCAACTGTCCAGATTTTCACAGAATGTCCAGATTTTTAACTCATATTTTTGGTCTACTTCTCATAAAAATATGGTTTTCTGGCAAATCATTGAGGACTGAAGTCAGAAAATAATGTCAGACAGTTGAGTTTTGGGGTCTATATTAGAAGCACAAAGTGCTTCTGTGCGAATGCGAAAAGAGTGACACAAATACATTGAAATGCATTTGAACATTTGGATGTATTTGTCATAGGGCAAGGAGGTAGTTGGCCAACTACCTGGAGTTGCCCTTTCTGTCTCTATAGTGCGATCTTGGAGTTGATATATTTAGTTAGGGGGGTGTCTGGGGGGCACAGCCCCCTGCCTGTTTATGGTTGTATTTTAGTTTTTTTTTCGTGAACGGCCACATTAATTTTTTTCCCTAGAAAAATATTCGATTTCGTGGCCGTTTGTGATTTCTAGCTTTTGTCCATTATGTGTCGACTTTTATGTAGTCGCACATATGCACTTTCACTAGAATAATATATACCCGAGTTTTAGACTTCATATCCTTCAGAAAATTCATATTGATGCAATACCTGTTATTCTTTCAACTTTCTAAGTTAGTAAGGGCAATATTTAAAGTGTCCCTATTTATGGGCCTTTGACCCCCAATTATTTGTGGCTTTGTCCAGATTTCTTGCTGTAAGAGGTTGAGAGGTATGAGTCACATAAGTCTCTACAGTCACATGTCATTTTTGTACAAATCACCCACCTTTTACTTGCTTACATTACCAACTAACAACATGCAATGGTACACCATTCATTTGTGTTGTTATACAATACACTCCAGGTTCAGCACTTACTTTGTAAATCTAGTAGATGCAACAGTTTAAGCACAAGGTTGATTCTGTCTGATGCTAGTAATACACAGCCATTACATGGGTAAATAAAGGCTATGAGTGTTGCTTGGCATCAATGTTACTATATGTATGTGTGTAGGATGAAGGTTTTAGCCCCTTAGGTGGTGAGTGGGTGTGCTATGCATTGCCTCTTAGTCAATGCGAGGCATATTGAGCATGCCTACATCTGCCTACATCCACAGCAGCTGCTGGTTCCCCGTTTGACTCCTCACCTGCATATGACTGTGGTGATCTTGCCATTGGTGGTGGGATGTGTGCCACTTCCCCGTGTTGATCCTACTGAAGCTGCTTTCTCAGGATGATGGTGTGTACATGGCAAATATGGTGAATATTTCACTACATGTCCATGGATTGTACTGCAGGGCTCCCTCAGATGTATCTAGGCACTGGGACCACAACTTCAGCAACTCAAATACACACTCTATGATATTTCTGGTTTGAGTGTGTGCCTCATTATGGCATTCTTCATCAGATATGTTTGCATTTCTGATGGGCGTCATCAGCCATGGTTTCAGTGCATAACCTACATCCCTCAGTAAATGACCCTGTGGGATATCCCCCCTAGTGAACACATGATACAATTGGGAGGTGTGCCAGATGCATGCGTTGTGTTAACTGCATAGGTTGCCAGCATACACAGTCAAGATGATTCCCTTGGCATTACACATAACTTGGCAGTTAATAGAGTGGAAACCATTTCTATTTATGTACAGCCTTCCCTGTTCCCTGGCTGGTACTTTAATTTCTATAGGTGTACACTCTATGGCACCCAGTACTTCAAGATAGTGTGCTACAGGGTAGAACACCTGCATATTTGTGGTCATGTCCTCATAAGTACAGGGAAAATATATGTGGTCACTGGCATGTTGGAGCATAGCATTCAGGAATTAATGGAGGATCCTGGATGCTGATGTCTGTGGCACCCCCAGCATGTCCCCTATTTGTCTCTGAAAGGTTCCCATTGCTGAAATTCTAAGTGCTACACATACCTTTGTCTCCACTAGGATGGGTTCCGTTCGTTTTGCTCTGGGTCTGAGTTGAGGATGACAGAGGTCGCAGAGCTCCTGTGATGTGTCTCTATCACCCCTGTAGTACTTACAATTTCCATGTCATGCAGATTGTGATAAGTTAAATGGGGTATGAAAATTCTTCTCCTTCTTAGCTGTGGTCTATTAGCAGCAGCAGAAGTAGCAGCATAGACTTCAGCCTGTTGCACATACACATGAATTAAAGCAACAGCAGCCCCAAACATTCTTTCTGTGTAGATTCCTTTATGTGTCTGTATTCCAATAGATTTTGGACTTTGTAGTGAAAACCAGAACTGAGTGTACACGGTTGCTATATAGCTTGTTGAATAGCTCCTCTAACTTAGATTGGTTGACTTGCATACAGTTCAACTACTTATGCTGTAATTACCTTGTTTGCGTGGCTCTACACACCACGTAGAGCCGCTTACTGAATCCAAAACAGCGCCGTCCATAATGAACACACACTGTAAACAGACTGTGTAGGGTTTATTGAATCTGCCCTGATATTTTTTATATGTTTCAAACTGTACTCATGTTGCAAATAGCAGAACTCCGATATTTCCTTAGGTGTAATAGTTCACTCAAAAAAAAATGCATTTGATTAAATAACATAAAAAGAACAAGAAAAAAGTTTATAATCCAGAAATAACTATAGGATTCAGCTTCTTGTTATGACAGTAATTTTCCTTTTATTCTGAAAATATGGAACAAAATTAACAGATAACTACATGCTGTCAAATGATCTATGCAGGCCAGTTTAAATACATACGAGAAATGTGCAATGATCTGCTGCAGTGTATTGTACTTTAACATCTTTAAGGCAAGCTTCTCAGATATAGGGAAGTTTGCATTTTTTCCAAGTGGCTAAGTAGGTTTAACATTTACATATAAAACCTGCTAGTCTGCATTAGCTAGTAGAAGCCTATTTTAAGCAGAATTGTATGCTGAACTAACTTTCACAGTTAACATTCACAGGAAGCCATGTGATTATCAGTGCCTTCATTAAGCTATAAACAAAATATCCAACAACTATCTGTTTATCTGTTGCTTCTTAAGGAAGTCACACTTACCCGTTTCCAACACTGATCATTGTCAGTCTTAGTCTGTATTCTATCATTTTAACAGTGATAGACAGTTCCCTCTGTTCCTTTGCACATGAACACAGCCTTCCTTATTTTTATTTATCCTTCATAGATGCATTCTAGAGGCATTATAACATCAACAAACTGCCATAAAAGATGAACATCAACTCCTTAAAGGGTTAATAAAGTCAGTAACTCTATGTTCACCAGTAAGACAACTGGCACCCCAGACAAAGCCATGCTACTATTAGTTAATAATAAAAAAAAATTAATAATAATATATATATATAAAATAGTACTTTATAATTTATAAATCAAAACTATCAACTTCTTAAAATAGCTTTTCTTTGCATTTCACATTATCACAACCAGACATTATCTGCTGGATTCACGATGGCTTGCACGGAGTGTACGAGTAGAGTAAGACTCCATGCAGCCATCATGTCCGACGAGCGATCCAGGAACAGCTTGTAGGGGTGTGTAAGAGAGCTCCTAAAACGTCTCGTACACGGACAGGGCTGGGATATGCAAATTACCACACTTGCAGCCGAAAGCCATGCAAATGAGGTAAATTTGCGATCCAGGAAGCACAAACCTGTCCGAGTAGGAGCCGTGTTAGCTGCAGAAATGTACTCAGTTGACAACTGAGTACCGTTCTGCAAATAGCACAATGGAGCCTTGTCAGCTCCAAATAAAGGTTGCATATGGTTGAGGAAGCATGCCAATGGCCAAATATACGGGCATTGGAAATGTTCCCAGATGCAAAATTAAAATAAAAAAACTTTTTTTTTTTCGGCGATTTCCGATGTTTAAGTGTAGCGCAGCACCTCTCAAATGGGGTGCGCTAAAAAAAAATCATAAAATAAGAAAATAAAAGCCACAAACATGGAATCTATGAAAACTGTTAAATTACAATGTAAGGGAATAGCAGGCTGAAGACAACATGGCCACCGAGTATGGGTTGCTAAGGGGAGAAGCTCAGTCTAAGACATGTAACCAAGCATTAGTAGGCAATCCTATGTAAATGAGTGTTAGGTTAGTGAATCGCACTTTTACACAACAAATGAGCACAGTCAGTGGAGTGTAGGAGTAGGATATGGGGAGTAACAGAGTAGGAGATGGGTGACATCACAAGGGGGGTATGTATGAAAGTAGCGAAGCTCATAGGAGCAGAGTGGCATGTGTCAGCTGTCAGTTAGACATCATGGAAAGAGGTGTGTCAACAGGTAGGCCAGGGAAAGCCAAGAAATGGAAGGTGTATACTGTGGGTAACACCAAAGCTTCTTGCTGAGTGGGTATACGCGTGTGTGCACGCCTGTAAACCCGAGTAAGACAGAGTGTGCGTGTGAAAGCGTGAGTGCACGCGTTTAAGCCGGAGTAAGCACGTATAAGGCTGTTTAAAGACCTGTAAGCACGTTTGCGCTGGTGTGCGCGCGTTTTAACCCAAATAAGCAAGTTTTAGTCTGTGTAAGCATGTGTGCGCGAGTGTGAGCTGCTGTGAGCGTGTTTGTGCTTGTATGCGCGTCGCTCCCCCCTGAGGAAACAGAAAGGAAAAAGGAAGCACAACAAATAGTAGGAAGCTACGAGGGAATACTAGTAGAGCTAGCAGGTGAAAACAATCAGAATCAGGCAATTACACAGGCAGAACACTAGCCCAGCCCAGCACTTAAAACTCTGCAAACAACAGTGCAGTTTGTTTCTCTCAAGAGACACTGCAACACTGGAGTAAGCTACTAGAAGTGAAAACTGAAAAAGCTTCACTCAGACAAAAAATGCTAGGGGCTGCCATTGCTGTTATAAGGCGATATATGCAACATGCTCTGGGTGGTGACAATGCAAATGCTGCTGGACAACCCACAGTGAGGAGACGGAGAAGAGTGTACAGGCCCAGGGTCACCTACCAGGGGTTACATGAGCTGGAGATAGTGGAACACTATAGAGTGGACAGTGACCTCCTGCAGCAAATTGTTGAGCTGTGCAGGCCACGCCTCACACACAGAACCAACAGAGGGGAATCCATCCCAGTGGAAGCCAAGGTATGTGATGGCCTAAGAATACTAGCAACAGGTACCTTCCAGAGACCAACTGGTGATATGATGGGGATATCACAGGCATCAGCATCCAGGGTACTGCACCAGTTCCTGGATGCCATGTCAGCACATGTCGGTGATCATGTATATTTCCCCAATTCCTGTGAGGTATTGGCCAGCAATATGCGTCTCTTCCAGCAAATAGAAGAATACCCTGAGGTAGTGGGTGCAATAGACTGCACGCATATACACATCAAAGCACCAGCCAGTGAGTGGGGTAGGGCCTACATTAACCGCAAGGACTTCCCCTCCATCAACTGCCAGGTCATGTGTGATGCCCAGGGCATAATAATGAATGTGTGTGCTGGCTGCCCTGGAAGCTACCATGATTCCCATATCTGGCATCTGATGCAGCTGTACCAGACATTTGCCAGTGGGGACATTCCACATGGTCACTTAGTGGGGGATGCTGGCTATGCACTGGAGCCGTGGCTGATGACACCCATCAGAAACGCACACACATCTGAACAGGAACGCCATAATGAGGCACATGCACAAACACAAAATGTAATTGAGCGCGTATTTGGGTTGCTCAAGTCATGGTTCCGGTGCCTGGACACATCTGGTGGAGCCTTGCAATACTCACCAACTACATGTACCCAAATTGTCATGGTATGTGCTATGCTACATAATATGATTCTGCGAAAACAGCTGCAGCAGGACCAGCATAGGCCTGGGCCAAACAGCCCCCCATCATTGCCAAGGCCATCACAGGCAGAGCGTGACTCGGAGGAGGAACAACCTGAGCCTGCCCCAGTAGGCAGAAGGAGGCGTGCCCAGTATGCCTTGGCCTTGGCAAAGAGGCAATGCATAGCACATACACTGGCTCAGTATGGAAATGATACCTCTCTCTGACTCCCACATATAGTGAAAGGGATGCCTAAGTTGACACAACCTGCTTTCAAACATGTGCAGGGAGTGTAGTATGTCCATCCAACATAGGCAGCCCTGCAGCACCACCTGAGGCATGATTGCCATGTGTTAAGCAATGTAAGGTAGTGCTAAACAGCATTTACCACCATGTAGTATATGCAAACTTGATGACCTTGAGTATCATCCTACCCTCACCAAACATGATGCCACAATATGAAGACAAGATGATCAATTACAACAATTGGCTTAAGTATTGGTGTCAGTGAAAGGGGATCCAATGCCTGTCAGCCTGGGATGACATGCTCAACAAGACATGATGCTTCACTAGGGATGGCTTTCACCTGTCACCTGTGGCCTTTTGGATATTGCCAAAGGCTCTTGTCACCCCCATAGTGCCTTTTTTAGGTATGGCTCAAAAGACAAACCCACCTCCATAGGTATCACAAGGGATAAGAAACTAGAAGTAATGCTACTCAATGCCAGAAGTCTAAACTGCAAGATGCATGCACTCCAAACTCTCCTCAGCATGGAGAATGTTGATATCTGTGCAGTAACAGAAACCTGGTTCAAGGCTCCCAAGAGCACCCTAGCACTAACAGGTTGCACCTCATACCATGCTTTACAGCCGCAAAACATGGAACAAACTACAAAAGGAGGGTGAATATCAATATTTGTCAAAGATACCCACACCCCCAGGTTGGTGGCACAGCATGAAGCATCAGAGACTATCCATGTGCAACTAACAGTGGGTAAAACCGCCTTCCAGTTCATAGCCTGCTACAGACCACCCTCCTAAACCCAGGAACCACACTTGGCTGACTGGAAAACACATGAAAATATGAAGGTCTCCCCAAACACCATTATATTGGGCAACTTCAACTACCCAAACATAGACTGGGAGCATTACCCTAGCTGCAACACCCTAGCCCAAAGGTTTCTAGAATTTATAAACTCAAATGCTATGGAACAACTTGCTACCACTCCCACAAGAGGGGAAAACATACTGGACCTGATCATCACCAACATGGGGACTCTATGCCCAAGACCAGAAGTGTATCCCTCACTGGTAAGATCAGACCATAGAGTAATCTCACTGGATATTCACATCCCAACCCCAGCCCATGGCCAGAAAACCACAGTGAAAAATTTTCACTAAAGCAGATGTCACACTCCTCAAAACCGAGGTGGAATTCTTCACAGCACCTGTGCCTGTGGAAAATATGGCCAAGACCTCAGAACCCTTTATAAATGCATTCTATGAACACCTTCAGGAATGCATGGATCATGCAATCCCAAATAAAACCAAGATCCAATCCTCCAAAGGCAGGCATCCTGTCTGGTGGACCCCAGCCATAAAAAAACATACAATACAAGGAGGAAGCTACTATATGATAGAGCAAAATCCCAAAAAGGGAAGGCATCTCTGATCAGTATTATTGAAAAACTACAGCCACACATAAAATCGTCTAAGGCCATCTTTGAGATAAAAATTGTACAGGACACTAAGGATAATCACAAGGCTTTCTTTAGTTATGGTAGGAACCTGGGTGGGAATTCCCAGATATGCTCAGAATTAGTCCAAAATGACAAACTATACACCAAACCCACAGACATTGCCAACATCCGAGCTGACAGGTTCAGTGCAAACTTCTCCCCCCACCAAAAGGGCAAATATCTATCCCAGCAGAGTGCTGGTCCCCTGACATCTCAGATGCTCAGGTAACAGCCAGCCTCTCCAAAGCAAAACACACAGCATCAATGGGACCAGACAGTGTCCTGGGCTGTGTCCAACATGAACCCCAAGAAGAATTGAATACAAACATAAAACCACTGTTCAATCTCAGCCTTACCACAGGATATGTACCCAAAGAGCAGTGTACAGCAACAGTGGTCCCTCTCCACAAAGGTGGTGCCTTAATGGATACTGCAAACTATTGCCCCAGAAGCCTGACTAGCTTGGTCTGCAAAGCTATGCAAAGGATCATCATGGACCTCAGCAATAAAGATAATGGGGACCTACAGACACTGGATCCTACCCAGTTTGGCTTTGTTAAGGGCAGATCCTGCCTCTTAAACCTGGTTGAGTCATTTGAAACAGTCACCAAGGCCATTGATGAGGTGAAGGTGGTCCACACAGCCTACCTCGACCTTGCAAAAGCCTTCCATACAATACCCCACTTGGTCATTATAGATAAGCTCACCAGCTTCAATATAAACCCCTATGTCACTAGATGGGTTGCAAACTGGCTCAAGGACAGAACCCACATGGTCAGAAATGTTGGAGCCATGTCAGACCCCAAACCAGCTACAAGTGGCATCCCACAAGGCTCAGTCCTGGGACCTCCCTTGTTTGGTATATATTTCTCAAAGGTACAGGCCAACACAGAAGGACTGTGGCTGAACAAGTTTGCAGATGTCTGCAAACTGGGTGCCATAATTGACCTTCCAGCTGACACAAGCATCCTACAAAAGGGCCTCATAGAAATAGACAACTGGTGCCAGAGCCATGTCCTCAAGCTAAATGCAAAAATGTGTATAGTCATCCCCTTTGGCAAAAACTAAGTGCCCACAAATTACCACATAGGTGGTAACCCATTAAGTATGGAAGAAGTGATAAGGGACCTGCGGACCCAAGTTGATAGCAATCTCTCATTTGACAACCACGTGGCCAAAGTGTTTAGAAAAACATTTCATATAGCCCACTTAATCATGAAGGTATTCACATCTAGATCAAGGGAGGTCATCATGCCTCTTTACTCATCACTCATCAGGCCCATAATTGAGTACAATGCCCCTTGTGGGATGTACCTTATCAGACACCTGCAGCAGCTGGAAAGACCACAAAAGTACCTCACCAGGAGGATCAAAGGGCTCAAACACATGCCATTTGCTGCCCGGTTAAAGAAACTGTAGCTCCACTCAATGGCATACCACCTGCCCAGTGGTGATCTGTGCCTGATGTATAAGGCCATGTCCAACCTGGAATCAATGGACATGCTGCACCTTGGAAAATCAGAATCCCATCAAGCTACGCGCTCAAGAGACCTGAACCTCAGGACTGAAATAAATAGGACATGCTGGAGTGACAGATTCATAACCCAGAGGCTCCCTCCACTCTTGAGTAAACTCCCACTCCAGGTTACCCAGAGTCCCTCATTGACTCTGTTCAAGAGGAATCTTGATGAGTGGATGGGAGATTGTAGGTTTACCCTGGGTATCACTTCTATGTCAGTGTTAGACAGAGGCACAGTATACTAACCTTGAAAAATGTCATGGCAAACTCCACTTAAAATGTGTGTTGAAAGCCAAACACACTCTGGCTAGGATTATAAATGCCCTAGGGCAGATAGCCTAGTATGAACCTATGAACAGAATCATACACACCAACTAGTACAACTGTGGTCAATGTGGAGTAATGTTTGGCAATGTCCACCCAAGTTGGTGAATACACAGCAATGTTGGACAAGCCTGGTTTAAGTAGGCCATAGCTGAACAAAATGCAACATGCTCATAGTTGCCCAGCCCTTAACCAGTCTGGTCTGCTCAGTATGAACATTTAAAGCAGTGATGGGACTCAAACCCATGATACTGTGCACCATAGTGAAAATACTGAACCAGTACACCATTGCAGTGTTCAGCCAGTATGAACGAATGTTAACATGTCTTTGCAAACTATCCCATGGAAACCCTGCAGGCACAGCACAATCCCTGTTGAGTTATGACACAAAGGAGTCTGGCAGTAAGAACACAACATGACTTCCAACACACACAATATAAATGTCAGTATTGGTCATGTTCACACACAGCCACAAATGTAGTGGACTTCAGATCACAACATATGGAAAGGTCACACTGGGCATGCTCACACACTTGGATAAATGAGACATATATCAGGCAACAAACCATGGAAAGCCTGAACTGTGCATGCTCACACACTTAGGCCATGTCTGAGTATAGCAGTCAGCCACACATATCTGGCAGTTGTATGTGTTAAGCCAGGAACCTCCCACGATACAGCAATCTGCCCTGTGTACACAGTTAAATGACAACAGACACATATATTAATATACTGGAACCCTGTCATGATCAAACATGTTACTCAGATACACAACTTGTTCATAGAAACTGGGAAAGCTATGGCAATAAAGACCTGCAAACAGTATCAGCAACAAATATTGTGCATCCCCAACATAAACATAGGTGCAGAGGTCGATACTAGGCTGTCTGCCCTAGGGACTTCATAAGCCTAGGCAGAGTGTATTTGGCGTCCGCCTCCCCAGTAGAGTAGCCTACTGTGCCTCTGTAAAGTAGGTCACAGAAGGCACCCTTTAAGGCTAGTTTGCTGTGCCTCTGTCAAGCAGGGACACAGTGGAGATCCCAGGGGTGAATTTGCAAGTTCCCATCCATGCGGCTGGATTTTGCTAGAAGAGGGTTGGTGAGGGGCTATGTCTAATTCTAATTGGGATTCAATTCCAGAGTGAGGGGAGCCTCTGGGTAATTAATCTGTCCCTACAGCATGTCCTATTTAGTTTTGTGCTGAGGTTTAAGTCCCTGGAGTGTGTAGCTCTAAGGGTCTTGGATGTTATGAGGTGGAGCATGTCCATTACTTCTGGGTTTGACATGGCTGTGTACGTCAGGCATAGATTATCTCTGAGTAGGCGTTAAGCAACTGAGTAGAGCTGGAGATCCTTTAGTTGAGCTGCATAGGACATCTGTGTGTAGCCCATGATCCTCTTGGGGAGGTACTGTTGTGGACACTCTAGTTGCTGCAGGTGTTGGGTAAGGTACACCCCAAAAGGGCCATTGTAGTCAAACATGGGCCTGATGAGTGACTAGTAGAGGGCCACAATGACCTCCCATGATCTACATGCAAACCCCATGTGATAAGGAGGGCTATATAAAGGTCTTTGCAATGACTCTGTCAATGTGATTAGCAAAGGAGAGGTTACGATCTATGTTGGTCCCCAAATCTGTAAATACATCTTCTGTACTTAATGGATTACCACTTATGTGGTGATTTGTGTGCACCTTGTTTTCCCCAAAGGGGATGACTATGCATGTCTTAGCATTTAGCATGAGGCCATGGCTCTGGCAACAAGCATCCATCTCTGTGAGACCCTTATGGAGGAAGCATGTGTCAGCTGCAGTGTTGCTTATGGCCCCTGGTTAGCAGTCATCTGTGACATTTGTTAGACATAATCCCCCCGTGTTAGTCTGAACCACAGAGAAGAACATACCGAACAGGACAGGTCCCACAACTGAGCCCAGTGAGACACCAGTTGTAACTGGTCTGGAATTGGACATGGCACATGCAATTCTGACCATGTGGGTTCCATCCCTGAGGCAGATAGCAACACATCTAGTGATATAGGGGTTGATATTTAAGCTGGTAAGCATATGTATGATGCCTGAGTGGGGTATTGTGTTGCAGGCTTCTGCAAGGTACAGGTAGACTGTGTGAACTACCTTGCCCTCATCCATGGCTTCAGTAACCATTTCAAAGATATGAACTATGTGTAAGAGGCAAGATCTGCCCTTAACAAAGCCGATTTGTGTATGATCCACTGTCTGGAGGCTCACAATGTTTTTGATTATGACTTCTATGATAATACGCTCCATAGCTTTTTCTACCACACTAGTCAGGCTTATGGGGTGATAGTTCCTGTGGTCCATTGTGGCACCACCTTTGTGGAGTGAGAGCACTGTATCTGTATGCCATTCTCAGGGTACATATCCTGCAGTAAGGCTAAGTTGGAACAGTGCCTTAACGTGAGTGTTCAGTTCTACTCAGAGCTCGTGTAGGACACAGCCTGGGACACCGTCCTGTCCCATACATATGCTGTGTTATTTGCTGTGGAGAGGGCACCTTTCACCTGTGCATCTGTGATGTCAGGGAGGTTACATTTATTTGGGATGGGCATCTGTACCCTTGGGGGCTAAGGGGAGGCGTTTGTGCAGACTCTGTCTGCCAGGGTGTAGGCTATGTCTGTAGGTTTGGCATATGTTGTGCTGTTATGCAACAATTCAGAGCATATCTGGGTTGTTTCCACACATATTCCTGACATAACTAAAGAAGGCCTTGTGATTATCTGTAGTGTCTGGTCAATTTCACTGTCAAAACGTGCAAGTGATGATTATATGAGGGATTGAAGTGTCTTGCCAATACTGTTCAGAGATGTCCTCCCTCTGTGGGATATTGCTCTGTTATGTAGTAGCTTCCTGCTTCTGTTGTACAGCTTATATATGGCCAGGGTCAACCAGACAGGTCTCCTGTTTTGGATGAGTCATGGTTTTTTTTGGGATAGCATGATCAATGCATACCTGCAGGTGCTCATACAATGCGTTTGTAAAGGATTCTGCAGATTGGGCTGTATTATCCTCCAGCACGGGGCCTTTGAAGTATTCCACCCCAGTCTTCACAAGTGCAAAGTCTGCTTTTGAGAAATTCTTTACAGTGATTTCCTTGGCTGGGGGTGGGGACGGATATGGATGTCCAGGGAAAGTTGTTTATGGTCTGATCTTAACAATGAGGGTTCTACCTCTGGTGTGGAACATAGAGTCCCCATGTTGGTGATGATCAGGTCCAATATGTATTCCCCCTTGTGGGTGTGGTGACTGGTTGTGCCATAGCACATGGATCCACAAATTGTAGTGGCTGTAGGGTGATGTTGTTGAGGGCCTGAGTAGTATCCCCAGTCAATATTTGTGTACCTGAAGTCAACCACTATAATGGTGTGTGTGAAGACCTTCATATCCTACACTGTTCCCAGGAAAGCCAAGTGCGGTTCCTGGGTATGGGGGGGGGTGGTGGTGGTCTGAACTACACACCAAACCAAAAGGCAGTTTTGCACAATGGTAGTTGTATATGTATGGCCTGTCATGCTTAGTGCAGTGGTACCAACCCAGAGGTGTGTGTATCTGTGATGTATATGGATACACCCCCTACTTGTGTTGTGTGTTACAAGTCCTGTGGTCATGAAGCATAGTATAGAACATAACCTGGCAGTGCCAGTGTGCATATGTGACCCTGAATTAGGCGTCTGTTAATGCACAGATATTGTTATCCCCCATACTGAGGGATAGTAAAAGATGTACATTCCTCTTTGGAAAGACTGATGATGTCAGCACCCTATAAATACAGCAGGAGAAGGAAAATCATCTAGTAATGCGAATAGTGTGCTGTGCTAATGTGTCTCTCTCAAGTATTATAACATAGTAAGGTAGGGGTTTGAATCCTGCAAACGCTGTGTGTGTGTGTATGTATGCAATTCTCTGTAAAAGGAATGGCCTTTTTGAAGACTGGGATAACACACTAAAAGATGTACATTCCTCTTTGGAAAGACTGATGATGTCAGCACCCTATAAATACAGTAGGAGAAGAGAAATCATCCAGTAATGCGAATAGTGCACTGTGCTAATGCATCTCTCTCAAGTATCATAACCTAGTTAGGTAGGGGTTTGAATCCTGCAAATGCTGTGTGTGTGTCGTGGTGGGGGTGTCTATATGCAATTCTCTGTGGAAGAAATGGCCTTTTTGAAGACTGGGATAACACACTAAAAGATGTACATTCCTCTTTGGAAAGACTGATGATGTCAGCACCCTATAAATACAGCAGGAGAAGGGAAATCATCCAATAATGCGAATAATGCGCCGCACTAATGCGTCTTTGTCAAGTATCATAACATAGTTAGGTAGGAGTTTGAATCCTGAAAATGGTGTGTGGGGTGGCAGGGGGGTGTGCATGTATGCAATTCTCTGTGAAAGGAGTGGCCTTTTTGAAGACTGGGATAACACACTAAAAGATGTACATTCCTCTTTGGAAAGACTGATGATGTCAGCACCCTATAAATACAGCAGGTGAAAGGAAATCATCCAGTAATGCGAATAGTGTGCTGTGCTAATGTGTCTCTCTCAAGTATCATAAAATAGTTAAGTAGGGGTTTGAATCCTACAAATGACATGTGTGTGTTTGTCAATGTGTTGTGTGCTTTGCTTTTATTATTGTATGACATATTATTATAACAGTAATTTCAATGCACACATCAGGTATGTGTGTGCCACATACAGATATGTACCTGTGACCTTTAATAGTTCCTATGTGTGAAGCCTGCCTCATATGATTACAGTTGTTACCTTTGCCAGCATGTGCCGCAGCTTACCAGACCTTAGGCCATACATGTATGTTGGTGACAATGCAGGCTACTGCAGTGATCTGTGTCCTAGGCCAACTATGTGACACACACCCATGAAAGCTTTGATAGATTAATGTGGGTGAGGGTTCATGTCTGGAGTATATGTCAGACATGTTAAAACACAGCAAAGTCTGTGAGTGATGGACATCCAGTGTAGGTGTATGGCAACTGTTGCCGATATGCATACAGACACCTTCTTGCTTAGGTGATACACTGAGGGACTGCAGAATACCTTTGGAAATGTGAATATCACAGGATAGACAAGATAACACTTGTCCACATGTACACACCATTACCCGTTCTACATGATATTGGGGACCTACAGACACTGGATCCTACCCAGTTCAGCTTTGTTAAGGGCAGATCCTGCCTCTTAAACCTGGTTGAGTTCTTTGAAACAGTCACCAAGGCCATTGATGAGGGGAAGGTGGTCCACACAGCCCACCTGGACCTCGCAAAAGCCTTCTATACAATACCCCACTCGGGCATTATAGATAAGCTCACCAGCATAAATATAAACCCCTATGTCACTAGATGGGTTGCAAACTGGCTCAAGGACAGAACCCACATGGTTAGAATTGCTGGAGCCATGTCAGACTCCAAACCAGTTACAAGTGGCGTCCCACAAGGCTCAGTCCTGGGACCTCTCTTGTTCAGTATATATTTCTCGGAGGTACAGGCCAACACGGAAGGACTGTGGCTGACCAAGTTCGCAGATGACTGCAAACTGGGCGCCATAATAGACTCTCCAGCCGACACAAGCATCCTCCAAAAGGGCCTCATAGAAACAGACAACTGGTGCCAGAGCCATGGCCTCAAGCTAAACGCCAAAAGCGTATAGTCATTCCCTTTGGCAAAACAAAGTGCCCACAAATTACCACATAGGTGGTAATCCATTAAGTACAGAAGAAGTAATTAGGGACCTGGGGACCCAAGTTGATAGCAGTCTCTCATTTGACAACCACGTGGCCAAAGTGGTTAGAAAAACATTTTATATAGCCCACCTAATCATGAAGGGATTCACATCTAGATCAGGGGAGGTCATCGTGCCTCTTTACTCATCCCTCATCAGGCCCATAATTGAGTACAATGCCCCTTTTGAGATGTACCTTACCAGACACCTGCAGCAACTGGAAAGACCCCAAAAGTACCTCACCATGAGGATCAAAGGGCTCAAACAGATGCCATATGCTGCCCGGTTAAAGAAACTCCAGCTCTACTCAGTGGCATACCACCTGTTCAGGGGTGATCTGTGCCTGACGTATAAAGCCATGTCCAACCCAGAAGTAATGGACATGCTGCACCTCAGAAAATCCAAATCCCATCGAGCTATGCGCTCGAGAGTCTTGAACCTCAGCACAGAAATAAATAGGACATGCTGGAGGGACAGATTCATAACCCAGAGGCTCCCTTCACTCTGGAATAAAATCCCAGTCCAGGTTAGGCAGAGTCCCATATTGACTCTCTTCAACAGGAATCTTGATGAGTGTATGGGAGATTGTAGGTTTAACCCGGATATTACTTCTGTGTCACTGTTAGACAGAGGCACAGTATACTAACCTCAAAAAAGGGCATAGCAAAATTAATTTAAAATGGGTGGTGAAAGCCAAACACATTCTGGCTAGGCTTATAAATAACCTAGGGCAGATAGCCTAGTATGAACCTATGAACCTATGATGGGTGCTACCACCTACATGGTACTGTTGGAATACTATGTTAACTACATGCCGATGACAATGCTATAGCTGCGTTACAGCAATACAGCATGGCTTGGTCAACAGGTATCTGTCTGTATGATACCCTTGTGGTGGTTAGGTGTGTCATGTGTAGAATGCATTGTAGGCCACTGTATGCATTTGCAGTCGTGGATGGACATATCCATAGTCTGTTGACATGTACGTGAGACTGCTATATGCCAAAGAGTATTGTTCCCAGGGATGTGTGGGGCTCAGTAAGAATGGCTACTGGTATAGTGTAGTACTGCAGAGATATCCCTGACACCAGGTTCCTACATCTGTGTATCAGTTGAGGAGACACCATGTAATGACCACGGAATGTCAGGCTATGTAGGCTGTGTATAGTACCAGAATGCAGACCATTGACATTTGGAAACCGTATCACCCACAGCATACTGTCAAACCATGTCATGTTTCATGCTAACCATGTTCACAAATGTACACCTGCAACTCTGTGCTGCAAACATCACACATGTACTGTCCACACCCCAACACATGCAGGCACAGGTACACAACAGCCATGTGGCACATGTGCAGACAGTACACTTTGGGAATTAACACTGGTGTGTACAAAACTACAATGACAATCATAGTTAATGCATCATGCATGCTCAAATATACCCACAACGATATCATTACACTGCACTGTTAACAACATGATATTATTACTACAGTGCTATGTAGTCACCCTGTGCATCAGCACCATGCTATCCTGTTCCTGCATCAATGTTACAGATGGCAGGAGGTGGCACAGTTTCATCATATGCACAGGGTGTGTACTTGGTTTGCCAGAGTCTGCCATTGACATATCCAATCGACATGTATGTGTGTGTGTGTTAGTGAGGGACAACAGTACAACATGGGGCAATGTTGATGCAATGTGTGTGTATGTGTTAGCCCTATTTGTTAGCATTATGTGTGTGTGTATGCTTGCACACAGTTCCACCACGTGGCTGCCATATACGGGTGTTTGTGGACAGCCACAGACTGTACCTGCCAGGTCATACAGATCACTGTCTCTGGCCATGGACACAGTACCTGTGCCTGGCAGGGTTGCTACAGACAGTATCAGGTACTAAGCCAGACTGAGTACTGTCA
>NC_056725.1:1703173201-1703198201 GCF_019279795.1 Protopterus annectens | reverse complement strand
CCTTTGATATTTCTGTGTTGTACTCCTACATGAGGGCATGCTTGTGGAAGTAATTCTACAGCTATTCGCAAAGTATTTAACAACAGACAGGCTGATATACCTGTGTGTTTCTGACACTTCCAGGCCTCAGATACTCTCAGGTATATATTTGACCAGCCTCAGGGAAAGGTACATATCAGTGGGATACACCCGTGATATATTTCAGATATTCTGCAGTTGTGACTGTGGGGTATTTTGAGCATATGTATTACTACACCATTTCTGACATGCAAGTAGTGTCTACTGTAACTTATTGACAGTTACCATTACGTGGGACTCCCCACCTTTCTGCCTACTGTGAGTACATTTCACAGGGAGTCAGTGGAGCACAGGTAACATTTGTTTGCAAATCAGGGACATCCCTGTAAATCAGTCACAGTTGGGAGGTCTGGCCTCTTACCTATTCAAATATGGCAGTGTTTATCCTGCTCTGATACTGTGTGGGGTTTGTAAGGTGCTACTATAACATTATTACCTACTAGCATGGCTGTTTCTCTTATCACACTAATGTAATGCAATTCCACAAGAATTGCCAGTAAAGATACACAGAACAAGCTTTGTGTAATGGCCTTCCTATTTTCCCCTTTACATTCACTCATTGTATTTCATGATATATTTCTTTCAGCACCAAGTTCTTGTATATCTGTGGCTCAGTGGTAATTCATGCAGTCTAGTGTTTCCAAGGTCCGGTGTTCGAGACTGACAGGGGTATTTTATTTTGCTGATGAGCAGACTATAGGCCTTGTCATACAGAGTGACTAAGGCACTTTTAAGCAGTTGTAAGCGGGTTTGCGCGAGTTTGCACGACGCTTAGCTACGCTTATCTACACTTAGCTAAGCACACACAAGTGCACACCCACTGACTATTGCTTAAAAGTGCTTACTCCCGCTAACACCCGCGCTATTTTCTTTTAAAGAAAAGAAAATGGGGAAATAGGAAAGTGGTGAAAAAGGGGGCACAAAGAGGGTAGGACAGTAGGAAAACAAGCTCGGGGTGTGCAGGAAGGATGTAGGGAAGGCACATAGCTGCCCAATTCTTTACCAGCAACAGCTGTGCATATGTTAGAAATTTAGAGTGAGATTTGACACCTTCCACCCCTGAGAGAGGGGTGAGGACAACAAAATATGTTGTACAGCCAATTGTAATTATCAGTTTACATGTCCAGCAGACATGTATGCAAAATGGGCAGCTATGTATGGGGCGTAATTTTTTTGTGGGAACAGAGTGCCCTTTTTTATTTTTTTTTCAGGTGAGAGTGGAATGTGAGGTACAGGAAGTAAGTATATTTGGGGAGGTAGGTTGGGGAGGTTAACAGACAAGACAAACACAATGCATACAGGGGCAGAGTATGACACATGTGGGGGGTAAACACAATTGATGGGAATGGATGTTTGTATATCGCAAGCCTATGAGCCCACAGATGGCAACAGTGGATCTGAGATCCCCACCCGTGGGCAGTTACCACTGCGCCTTCACAGCCCAGGCCGGGGCTGTGCTCGGGGCTGGATAGGATAGGCAGGCACACCCGTGAGTTGTGCCACTCTCGCCTCAACTGGCATAGGGGATCAGTCACAGAACACCTGATCTCACTATGCACCTCAGACCAGACCCTATGGAGGGTGAGTGGAGGCTCTCCTCCTGCCACGCTTGCAGAGGAGGGACGAGCCCCATCACCTGCAGCGCTTCCACCCAAAGGTGGCACAGGGCCACCAGAGGAGGAGGTCCCGGCCTGGGCACTGGTGCCAGGTGCACTCGCCAGCTGAGTTGGGAGAGGTGGGTCCGCTGGAACCCGCCTTCCCTGTTGTCCTATGTTTAGCAGTATTTTATGGTATTTTGGGTTAGTAACAAACAACACCATTCAAAATTAGTTGTAACAGCATGCATCAGTATTCCCATTAACCAAACACACATGAATTCTGAACACTGAGCAGCAAGCATAACACATGCATATTTAGAACAACAGTGGACATTCCAACAGCATGCAGGGTTGATTGGTGGCAACAGGCCATCAGGTTTGGATATGTGTACAGGGCACATGCATCAAAGTACATGCAGATATGTATAAACCAACAGGACAAATGTCCATGGGAATTAATTGTGAATACACATACCCAGTTTGGTGTGGAATGGCACAATTTGTGAAAATAGGGTAGGGTGGAGAAATATTACATTAACAACTTAAACTACCTATACATATACTGTACATTCCTAGTAGATGCAGATATATATCCCCTACATGTATTAGTACAGCTTCCTGTATGTAACCTTAGGAATGTTGGTGATGGGGATGTTACTGCTACATTAATATACATTCCATTTTTATTCATATATGTTCATATCTGGCTGTGTTCAGGTAAAGCATCCTGCTACATTTGATTTATATGGGTCTAGACAACTGTGGATGTTCAGCATTTCATACAACCATACTATCTCCATAATGCAAGGGTACAGCAACATATCCAAACTGTGGGACGGACACAGTCCAGGTTCTGTACTTTATTAAAGACATTTCACTCTTTAGTAGTGGCTGTCTCATTCATTTCATTATGTAGTGAATGCAGTATCCCTTTATTACAGACTTATTACAGATTTCTTGGTAGCTTCAAACTCTCTTTCTCACACTCTCTCACTTATTTTATATTTACATTTCAGGATGGTACTTAATTCTAGGCTTTATTAACATTTATTACTGGGTTGCAACAATCCTTTCCAGTTGACTCACTTATTTCATATGGCAGAATTTACAAGGATGTATTCGACACTTGTCTATCCTTTGTTGATTGATTACAACACTCATTTTCAGGCTGGCGCAGTTATCTGATATTACAATACAGGTGGAAACTCTATTTGAGACTTGTTTAATCTTTATTACTGGATTGCAATACTCTTTTCCAGGCTGCATCACTTATCTAATCTTACAATACTAGCAGAATCTTTCTTCTAGGCTTATCTGACCTTTATTACTGGGTTAAACACTGAACTCTTTTACAAGCTGTCCCACTTATATTCTATAAGAATACCAGCAGAATAATTACTAACCTGCCTGGTGGCGCAACCTCGCCAGCCTATCAGCATAGGCTTGCCGATTCGCGGAATGAACACATGCAGCTGTAATATAAATGAAGGAATATTGTAACATACCTATCCATACTATAGGCTAGGATAGCATTTCTTACATACTTAATTACATGGATACTTAGTAGTGGGGCATTGGGCATATGGCAGGCCTCCTGGATTCATCGGTTCAGTTGGTCCTCCTTTCATCGCTTCAGGTCCGCATGGTGGTGACGGACCTGTTCACCAGTCCTTGGAATGCCTGTGGCACTGGTGAGATCATGTGCCAACTGGTTCCACGCCTCTGCCTTATACATTCCCCATTGAACCTGGCCCTGCATGAGTTGCACTTCATGATCATGGACTAGGAGCCAAACCATATATTTTGACTCCTCAACACCCCACCTTTGTGCTCTAAAGCGATTTCCCTCTCCTGCACCTGCCATGCTGACTGCAAATTGGTACCACAATCAGTTATGGTGTGTATTCCTGCCTATGGGGCTTATATATGCCGGTTTTCCCACACTTATCTGTGATTGGCCATTTTGGATATTTATCAGCTTACAGCAAACCTGCTTTGTCATGGTTCTATTTTCATTCATTCCTATATGTATGCTAATACTGTATTTCTAAGCACAACTGTCATGGCTTAGTGGTTTAGTACTTTGACTATGGTGCACAGTATCCCGGGTTCGACCCTTGTCATTGCTTTTTTATTTTACTACTGTCTAGTCAGGCTAGGAGGTGTGTCTGTGTAAAGGTGACTTTGCTACAGCTTGCCCAACGTTGCCCGACGGTAAGCTGGTTGATGCGCTGCGCATCTCCGCGCAAATGGCTTACGCTGGGTAACGCGTTATTTCCCTATAAGCATTCATATTGAGCTGGGTGAAGTGCTGCTGAACTTCGGGCACTCATATATTGCTTGTTAAAGCGCTGCTCACCTACGGGAACTCATATTGAGCTTGTTAAAGCGCTGCTCACCTACAGGCACTGATATTAAGCTTGTTAAAATGCTGCTCACCTACGGGCACTCATATTAAGCTTGTTAAAGCACTGCTCACCTACGGGCACTCATATTGAGCTTGTTAAAGTGCTGCTTACCTACGGGCACTGATATTAAGCTTGTTAAAGCACTGCTCACCTATGGGCACTCATATTAAGCTTGTTAAAGCGCTGCTAAGCTATGGGCAATTATGATCCTTTTTTTATATATTACGTCGGTTTTGTTCACAAATACATGGGCCATTTCATTACATTTTACTTAAATTATAGTTTTTATATATATATATATATATATATATATATATATATATATATATATGTCAGGGGATTATTTCATACTTATTTCAATAAAAATGGAGAATGGTGTTGTGGGGGCTCGAACCGTGACTACCTCCTCGTTGGCCGACGTCTCTACCGCTATGCTATTGCTACTTGGCTTAATTTGCATATGTAGATCTTATATACTTTTCAATGTCTGCTAACTGTGGCTGAGCGAAGGGCATATTCGCGCAAACGAGGGCAGATGCAGGCAAACATTTTGGAAATTATAAAAAAAAAATGAAACTGCTATTTTTACATTTTACACATTTTCAGTGGGTTTAGTCTGTGGGGATGTGTGGTGTTGTGTTCCTTGACATTTCAGCGGACTCGCTCGTGGGTGTTTACTTTCAGGACTCTGACTCTTCTGGGGGCGTGTCCCTTTGCAGTACTCAGCAATCAGACACGCCCCCTACTTTCCTACATGGACCGTGTTAGACTAGGGTATGATTCAGCATGCCCTCATGAATATGCATGGAATGCTGACATCATACCGTTCAACTGCAGCCTCTGAGTAAGACATATTAAGTCTTACACGGAGGTTTCGTGAATCCGGCCCTTTGTCTCTTCTTCCCTGCCTGTTCATTTTTATATTCTATTCATTTTCTAAATGAGTACTGTGCCTGAGGTCTGAACCAAGTGTGTGCACTTCAGCAGTGTGTGTGTGTGTGTGTGTGTGTGTGTGTGTGTGTGTGTGTGTGTGTGTGTGTGCACATGCGGCACAAATTAAACTGTAGCAGCTGCTTGCTACAACTGTGTGGGCAGCCAGATTAGGGTCTTGCACCAGGGACCAGAACAGCTAGGTATACTTCTGGGTGTGGGATAGGTTTTAACCCAACCACTACACCAAAAATTAGGTTTTGGATTTGTATTTTGCAAGGTTCATTAAATATAGTTATTTTTATGTTGCAATGTGTATCAAATACTTTTGCCTACTAAATCATACTCATGAAGCTTGCATCACGGAATTGCAAACAAACCATTGCAAGATGACATAAAAGGCATCATCTAGATCTTTTTATTATGTTTGCATTAGCTAGAGAAGGCACATTATGCATTAGCTATTATAGTCATGGGTAGACCCAGAAGTTCTGATCCAGTCGAGAAACTTGTCTAGAGTCATGTATTGTAGTTCGGTTAATTTTGTTAACTAGGGTATTCCAAAAATCAAAGGTTTATAAAGCAGAGGAAATGCTTTGCACTAGAAAATGAACAACATGTCATTATAATAATTTAGCCTAACCTACATGTCTTGGGGACATGACAAAAAAACAGACTACAAAGATAAAAATCCATGTACACACTGGGAAAATTCCCAACTCTGTCAGGGAACGCAGAGCTGGGAGACAGAAGCAAGAAACAATGTGCTGCTCAAGTGGATATTGAAACTATTGACTGAAAACTACAGCACAGAGTTAGTTAGTAACTCACAGTCCTAGCCTTTTGGATATACCATAAAACATAGATGGCAGGTATACAATATTAACTTCCTTCATTAATTCTTTATATAAAAAATATAAAAAAGCCAGTAGCTTCACTGTTTCCTTCTACAATCAGTGTGGTTTTGGCCAGTTTCAGTTTCAGGTAAGTGTGCTGATGATATGTAGGTTTTGACATAATACCTGCCAATGCTTCTGGACATTGACATTTCCGAACACATTTCTATGTGTATAGTTATAGGTAATTTATCACCTCCTATGTGTGTGTGTGTGTGTGTGTGTGTGTGTGTGTGTGTGTGTGTGTGTGTGTGTGTGTGTATATCCACACATATATGTGTATGCGTGTCTATTGCATTGTGCATGTATCTTGTTCTGTTGGCATGGTATCCTTTAATGAGATTGCTGCTAATTTTTTTTCTTTCCTTTCTACTTCCTTTGTAAGGGTTTTAGCTCAGGGTGCTTTTCCTTCGTACTAAACAATTTACAAATAATATAATATAAAATAAACTTCACATATTTGATGATGCTCACTTGTTATTGTAATGAAATGTGATGTGTATATCATTTTCACATTCATTTATCCATTAAATGCACAGCAGCAATTTCTTCAAACAAATGTCTTAAACTAAATCTTACAGTTTAGGTCCTGCATTCATGTAACATCTGAAAAGTAAGGAAACTAGATTTAAATAGTGTTCACAAGCTCATACACTGCCAACCCTTGCATTTAGGTAAATGATTTAATTTCAGTAATGTTGTTCCATATCCTCATTCATTTATTATGCAGTGTAGTAAATGCAATTCTCCAGCAAGTATATTTGAACAGAAAGATAGAAGCAATCAGTTTAAGTGGAAAAAGGTGTCTTACCAAGTGCTAAAAATGAGCAATAGATTACCATAAACACCAGTGCACAGATGATGAATTAAGCAAAGAGGTGCATCACATCTCCGTCCAATCAGAATGCTGTGCCTATGCTCTTTTTAGCTTAAAAACTTTAGGGAATACATTTACAAGGTGATTACTTGACAGTCCAACAGCACTTTGATTGACTTAGGAGGCCCACTTTCCATATAATTGCTAGTATAAATGGCATCTCAGTACATGAAGAGTGATACTTTAGAGCAGTGAGCCCGTGCAATGATGTGCACACATGCATTTAAATGTCATCAGCTGAATGCATTGCCTGAAGCTAATAAACATAGAAAACCATGCACCATGTTTGAAAAAAGGTTATTCTAGAATGTCTCAGTAACTGGGATAACCCAGCAAATATATTTTTTTACAATGGTATTTTAATATTATCATTGCTCGTGTAGAAGATTTACTGTTTGCAACAGTTTGTATCATATTTCCTGCAATGACTTGAGAAATCAGTTATGAATGCTAAAGTTAATATTTTTATCTGCCTCAGCGTATTTTGTATAGATTTCTGCTTTATTGCATCTCTGACTGCAAACTGTTTTGATACAATGGGCAGTTAACTGAATGCGTTTATGTCAGTACCATCTTTTATTTGCTTAGTTCAGCTGAGTTTAAAATTGTTTATGCCAGTTGTAATGTGACAGTAATGTGATAGCATCTGAATAGGAAGTATGACATGCTGGGCTAGAAAATATGGCTTGCAGGAATATTCGGCAGTATTTCACTTTATGTGATGTATGTTTTATGATATTTTGTAATGGAATGTTTTACAAGCAGTGGTGCTTATCAGAATTAATTATGATTCATGATAATTTCAAATGTATCAGGCTGCTTCATTTCAGAAAAAAGTATGCAGTGTTCTGTCATAAACATCAAGCAAAATTTAGAAGCCATGATCAATACTGCACAGAATACAGCATGACAAGAAATCCTGGCAGGATGCTAAAACAGAGGCAGCCATATGCACAGTTTAAGATATGCAGTACTTGCCACAACTTACAGATGATATAGTGTTCTGGATCATATGAAAGTGGTTGGGGTTTGGCATAATGGGTAAGGTTATCTCACAGAGAAAATGTTCAATTCTCACTTTTGGACACTGTCTCTTGGTTAGGCATATAATAGTCTGCAGACTGGCTGCCAAACATTTACCTATGAATATCACTGACATTATACAGTACTAATTGTAACAGTACTAATTGTAACAGTACTCATTGTAACAGTACTCATTGTAAGAGTACTCAGGAAGTTTACAGTATGTACTATGCTGTGCATAGTGTGCATGAAGCCCAGTGCCAGCAATGACGACAAAATATGTATACAAGTTGACTCTTCAAGGTTGCTTTTTCTACTGCAGAGCACATAGAACTAGTGCTGGATATTGACCTTATATGTCCACATGAAGTCAGCATACATAATAATATGCCAAAGAAGCCACTAGCAAGCAATGTGTTACTACAGTAGAATATATATGACCCACATAAGGCTAAAGAATATCTCATGTGAACCCAGCGATGTGTGTAGGTCTGGCTATGCTTGGGGTGGAATCATAGAATAGGGCCTGAGATTGAGTAGCAGACGTGCATGCATTCAAATTTCATGTATGTGCAGTACCACCACCGCAGTGCCACAAAATAACTAGCCACTGTGAGACAATGTGGCAACAACTGAAGGTGCATGTCCCGTGAGCAGCATATCACAGCCATGTTCTATGTACGTTAGCATGGTCACATGTGAAATTCTACCATAGTGGTTATAATGCAGCTGGACACTAACATATTCCCCATGACAAATGCTGTAATCATTCTACAAGTACTAGTAATAAGTCTATTTACCACGGGTTTGTCATGGAAAACATAAAAGTTACAGGTTGGACAGAAGTATTGTCAGTTGATTTATTTGATCATTAACCAGGTAGGTAGGGTAACATCCAAGAATCCTTTTCAGCTGTGACCTAGAACAGAGGGAACTATTACACTGATTACAATAAAATGTAAAAGCAATAAAACATGTTGAATGGAAAGTAAAATAAGTCATCAAATGCATAAAGACTTTGTGCAGAAGAATATAAGGTGTTGCATATTCTTAGCATAAGAACAAAACATGAACTTTGAACTCAATATTCATTTTTCTAATAACAAATGCAAGTTAAGGTAACAATAAGATTGAGTATATAGATTTAGCCTGCACATACATTTGGGATTAGTGCATTATGGGCAATGAATTTGAGGGAATCTGAGAAAAAGTGAGCTGTAAACATTTAAGACATTTTGGGCTCACATTATTTGTTAACAGTGAGTTCAGTGAGTTTGACATGCTTTTTGAAGGACAGGGTAGGAGCAAAGCAGGCTACAAGAATAGGTGTCTGTAGGGATGAAATAATTGATCTGAGGATCATAGCTATGCAGAGTAGAACAGGAAAAGAGCATTTGCAAAGTGCTAAGGATCATTGAACTAGTTTTAGGTGAAGTTGCTTGACAAGAAGTTCAACAACTCTGAACTGTTAATGCCTCTTTAAAAAGTGAGAGGTCATTAGTGTACAGTTTTAAGTACTGGAATATCAGGTAATGATGGGGCCAATAACTAATATTTGTTGTACACCACGGTGAAAGTGGGAGGTAGAATCAGAATTTTTTTTTCTATATCAAAATGAGATTTGTGTATGTTTTAAATATTTTTCAGACTATTAAACTAACATCTTTCAAACTAAGATGATTTGACTTTAATATGTGCAGTCTTCACAATCTCCAGACTCCAGGAAATCACTCAGATTTCTTTCTCTTCAACTGAAACTTGGCTGAAAAATTCAAATCTAGTTCTTCATCTCAATTAAATAAAACTGATGATCTTCACCACAAAACATTATCTCAATCAAAAACAATCTTTCATGCTTACATCTGCAAATAATACTAACATTGAGATAGTGCCACCTACTAAATTACCAGGCATTGTAACATATAATAATCTTAAATTTGATCAATATATTCTTCAAACAGTTAAAAAGACCCACCAGAAACTTAGCAACCTTTACAGGGCAAAACAATACCTTACAGACCCAGCAAGAAACATCCTAGTCTCATCCTATTTGCTTCCAACTCTCCTATATGCCTCAACTATCCTTACAAACCTAAGCCCCACATTAAAAACCAAACTAGCCTCCTGTTACAGCAAAGCAGCTAAATTTGCTATCAACACTGCACTCCGAACTCACCACTGCCAAGCCTTAAAACAGCCAAATTGGCCAGAGTTTAACCACTACATAATATGCTGTTGGCTAGTTATGGCAGTCGAACTGATATATTATCTTAAAACATGCCCTGCATTAAAAAAACATTATTGCCCTACACTTCTACAAAGGACCACCACCTGGTGATAAATGTCTGCTAAGTACTACTAAAGCCAATAATTAATTGGGGACACACTATACTCCTGTTACATCTCCAAATTCTGGAAAAAAATTCCTACACAAGGAAAAATGACTAACAATCTCCCAAGCTATAAAATTCAGTTCAAAGAATGCTTTACCCAATCATTGTCATGCTCGTGTGCAGCAGGTTGACAGCTCTAGTGAAAGCACAAAATTCTCATTGCTTATCACTATTTTTTGCTCTCCTCTACATGAATCATTACATCCATCCTGCTCTTGAATCAATACATCCCTCTTCACCCCCTTCTTAAACAATACTTCTCATCTTTCTATTTTTCTAACTTCCCTATCCACTGATCTACCCCTCTCAAGCATCCTCTGTATTCCTAAATTATAAACCTTCTAGATACACCAATTTGGAACAGGCAGCCTAACTCAAACTAATCATATGCCACACATTCTCATTTATATGATATCACTTCCTCCTATACAATATTAATATCTCCCCTTCCCTACTTACTTCATTATGTCTCATGAACTGTTTACAGATGTACACAATACTAAAATCTCCCTTTCTGTATAACCTTATAACTTCCATTATTTATTTTGAACTCCTTGCAAACCTTTCTATACTGAAATGTAAGAACACTAAACTTCTTTACGATTTCCTTTCTGCTGTATCAATCCATTTACTTTCTTCAAGATTTTAGAGATACAAGTACTGTACAGACTTATAATTGTCAATGTAAATACTGTACTTTATTTACCTGTCTTGCAATTATGTTTTTTTTCTGAGAAATGTAACTTGTTTTCTTGTAATTATGTTTGTTTGTTTTTTTTCTGTGAAATGTAACTGTTGTTTTTCTGAGAATTGTCTGAAATTCACTTGTTAATATAAATAAATGTATTGTGATGAAACTTTTCACCCAGGGCCTCCACTGAAAATGTGTTCTGTCAATTCAGACTTTCCCGGTTATCAAAGACAATCAAGCAAACAAACAAATAAGAGGTTCAACAGCTTACTCCACCTGGTAAATGGAGAAAGTAGTAGGCTGGGACCTATTAGGTTTAGTGGTGTTTTCAGGGTGACAAAGACAGCCCCACCAAGAAATTCTTTATGCATGTCAGAGAAAAATTAAAATCAGTGGCTAGGAATAAAGAGAAGAAATATTGAATGCACACCTGGAATCGTGTTATGAGTTATTCAGTACACAGATATATATGTTCTATGTGTAAGACACTTCTGTTTAATCTATCAACTTCTCAAATGTTTTTGTCTTTTCTTGAAAGCCTAACTATTGGTCAGTAACACTCTGAAAATGCTGGTTTAAGGACCTTTGGTAAAGGTATTATAGCAGCTGATTTTTCACAATTGAGGAACACCTTCCAGTGTAAAGGGATATACTAACAATATAAATAATGCATTAAGCAGTATAGTGGGAAACTTTTAAAACATTAGGATGAAGACAGTCATAGTTCAAATGAATCAGGGATAGACGTTTTTACTGAGGTATTTAAAAAAAAACTTCAGAAAGATTAGAGAAGTATATAAAAAAAACTTTGGTATGTAATCTTGGTCTGGTGTGAGAAAAGAGTTGAGGGGTTGTGTTGGAATATAACTTGGGAAAGGACAAATGCAAAGGGACAGGAGCATGGTAAAGAGGTATAAATTAGTCTTATGATGTTACCATTTTTGATGGGTTTAGAAATAAAGGAAGTGGAGGGGCTTTTACATTAAGAAACTGACTTCAGTTCAAAACAATTCTGGATTCTTAATAATTATATAGGATTTTGCATTAAGTGGATTTAGCTTTCTTGAAAGAGAATCTAGTATTCATTCTAAGTGATTGGAATAAAATGTAGTATCAGTTGTTAGTAATACTCTTCATGACTGGAATAAAATGTAGTATCAGTTATTAGTAATACTCTTCATGACTGGAATAAAATGTAGTATCAGCTATTAGTAATACTCTTCATGACTGGAATAAAATGTAGTATCAGTTATTAGTAATAATCTTTATGACTAGAATAAAATGTAGTACCAGTTGTTAGTAATGATCTTCATGACTGTTATAAAATGTAGTACCAGTTGTTAGTAATAATCTTTCCATAAGTGTCAATAGTCAATCATGCACATCAGTTGTTTCATCTCTGCAGTGAGACAGAGGTCATTATGTCTCTGCTTGTTTTTAGTGGCAATGCTCATTTAAGCTGAAAAAACTATTGCAGTTAAAGAGCATTAGTTCTACAATAGAGGTGAGTAATGTACAGGCACTAGACTAGCTAAGAAATTTAATTGAAAAAGGTTTACTTGAGTTATTGGAACATTTATACAGTTTATAACATCAGGAAGGACAATGCGGTTTTGATGACCAACTACAAGAAAGAGGTCAGTGATCACTAATGGAAATGGAATGGATTCATACTTCTATATATAAACAACGGAGGGAAAAGACCCCAAAATAGGGAACATTTTTAAATAATGCTCTTACAAAGTTAGAAAGTTGACAGAATAACAGGTTTTACATTAGCATGAAGTCTGATGAATGGTGAATCTGGGAATTTTGAGGCAATGTTACAACTGCCTTATGTACACAGACCACCCTCTCCTCCTCCCAACAAGCTCAAATATATGCGAGAGATGCAACTATATAGCCAAACTGGAGGCTGAGCTCTCTCAACCCAGGACTGGCACAGTCAGTCAGGAGGAGAAGGAAGCCACACACACCACAAATCCAGTCTCACATAGACCCATCGCAACAGCAAATCAAACACATAAACACACAAAAACATACTCGGAGGCTCTAAATAAAAATCTGCCTAAGCAGCAAAGACCTCCAAGGCAGACACCCAAGCAACCGCTACCTCACAACAATACGCACGTATCACATAGTTCACAAAGTCAGTGTGCCACACAGTCTCAGCCCTTAAGGCTAAACAACACACCCAATACACTTGTAATAGGTGACTCTGTTGTCAGACACACTGACGTCCCACTCACCAGAGTGAACAAGGAGAAGGTCACTGTAAGCTGCTTGTCAGGTGCCAGGATCCGCCACACAACACAAGCACTCAGGTCACTCCATAGCAAGTACAAATATGATTCCATCATTGTCCATGCTGGTATGAATGACCTGAGACATACCTCTCTGACTACATGAAAAGAGACATAGAGGAGCTCTCTGATCATGTAGCCCAGGCCGGTATAACCCTGACCTTGAGTAGCATCTTACCCTCACCAAGAATGGTGCCACAGTATAAAGATAAAATGATCAGTTTTAAAAATTGGCTAAAGTATTGGTGTCATTCAAAGGGGATCCAGTGTCTGTCAGCCTGGGATGACATGCACGACAAGCCACGTTGCTTCGCTAGGGACGGCTTGCACCTGTCACCCCTGGGATTTCGAATACTGGCTAAGGCTCTTGCCACTCCCATAGTGCCTTTTTTAGGCAAGGCTCAAAAGACAAATCCACCTCCATAGACAACACAAGGAAAAAGAAACTAAGGGTAATGCTGCTCAATGCCAGAAGTCTAAACCTCAAGATGCATGCACTCGAGGCTCTCCTCAGTATGGAGAATATCGATATCTGTGCAGTAACAGAAACCTGGTTCAAGGCTCCCGAGAGCATCCCAGCACTACCAGGTTATACCTCATACCATGCTTTTTGGCCCCAAAACTCAGACCGAACCACAAAAGGAGGGGGAGTATACATATTCATCAAAGATACCCACACCTCCAGGTTAGTGGCATTGCACGAAGCATCGGAGACCATCCATGTGCAACTAACAGTGGGCAAAACTGCCTTTCAGTTTGTAGCCTGCTACAGACCACCCTCCCAAACTCAGGAACCCCACTCAACTTTCCTGAGAACACTGGAGAATATGAAGGTCTCTCCAAATACCATTATATTGGGTGACTTCAATTACCCAAACATTGACTGGGAAAACTACTCAAGCTCCAACACCCTCGCCCAATGGTTCCTAGAATTTATAAACTGAAATGCTATGGAACAACTGGTCACCACTCCCACAAGAGGGGAAAACATACTAGACCTGGTCATTACCAACATGGGGACTCTATGTTCCACACCAGAGGTATACCCCTCACTGGTAAGATCAGACCATAAATTAATCTCAATGGACATCCATATCCCGTCCCCACCCCCAGCAAGGAAACCATGGTGAAGCACTTCTCAAAAGCAAACTTCACACTTCTCAAAACCGAGGTGGAATCCTTCAAAGCCCCCAGGCCAGTGGAAAATATGACCCGAACCGCAGAATCTTTTACAGACACATTCTGTGGACACCTACAGGAATGCATGGATCATGCTATCCCAAACAAATCCAAGACTCTCTCCTCCAAAGGCAGGAGACCTGTCTGGTGGACCCCGGCCATAAATAAGCTATACAACAGAAGGAGGAAGCTACTACACGATAGAGCAAAATCCCAAAAAGGGAAGGCATCTCTGATCAGTACTACAAAGAAACTACAATCCCTCATAAAGTCATCTAATGCCAGCTTCGAAAGAAAAATTGCACAAAACGCTAAAGTAATCACAAGGCCTTCTTTAGTTATGTCAGGAAGCTGGGTGGCAACTCCCAGATATGCTCTGAGTTAGTACAAAATGACAAAAAATACACTGAACCCACAGACATTGCCAACATCCTGGCACACAGGTACAGTGGAAACTTCTTCCCCCCTTCCTCCCCAAAAGAGCAAATGTCTATCCAAACATAGTGTACCCTCCCTGACATCACAGATGCACAGGTGAGAGCTGCCCTCTCCAAAGCAAAAAACACAGCATCAATGGGACCGGACGGTGACCCAGGCTGCATCTTACACGAGCTCCAAGAAGAACTAAACCCTCACATAAAGTCACTATTCAATCTCAGCCTTACTACAGGATATGTACCCAAGGAATGGCGTACAGCAACAGTGGTCCCGCTCCACAAAGGTGGTGCTACAACAGACCCCGGAAACTATCGTCCTATAAGCCTGACTAGCCTGGTCTGCAAAGCTATGGAGCGTATCATCATGGAACTCATAAACAATGACACTGGAAACCTCCAGACACTGGATCCTACCCAATTCGGCTTTGTTAAGGGCAGAACTTACCTCTTGAACCTGGTCGACTTCTTCAAAACAGTTACCAGGGCCATAGATGAAGGGAAGGTAGTCCACACAGCCTACCTAGACCTCGCAAAAGCCTTCGACACAATACTCCACTCAGGCATCATAAATAAGCTCACCAGCTTAGATATCAACCCCTATGTCACAAGATGGGTTGCAAACTGGCTCAGGGAAATACCCACATGGTCAGAATCACAGGTGCCATGTCAGACTCAAAACCAGTTACAAGTGGTGTCCCACAAGGCTCAGTCCTGGGACCTCTCTTGTTTGGTATATATTTCTCTGAGGTATAGGCTAACATGGGAGGACTATGGCTGACCAAGTTCGCAGATGACTGCAAACTGGGTGCCATAATCAAATCTCCGGCTGAC
Organism: Protopterus annectens; assembly: GCF_019279795.1. Taxonomy (NCBI): domain Eukaryota; kingdom Metazoa; phylum Chordata; order Ceratodontiformes; family Protopteridae; genus Protopterus; species Protopterus annectens. The sequence continues at coordinate 1,703,182,557 of NC_056725.1, read as the reverse complement.
ACAAGCATCCTCCAAAAGGGTCTCACAGAGATGGATAACTGGTGCCAGAACCATGGCCTAAAGCTAAATGCCAAAAAGTGCATAGTCATCCCCTTTGGGAAAAACAAAGTGCCCACAAATTACCACATAGGTGGTAATCCATTAAGTACAGAAGAAGTAATTAAGGATTTGGGGACCCAAGTAGATAGTAACCTCTCCTTTGACAATCATGTTGCCAAAGTGGTTAGAAAGACCTTCTACATAGCCCACCTTATCATGAAGGGGTTCACATCTAGATCAAGAGAGGTCATTGTGCCTCTCTACTCATCACTCATCAGGAACATAATTGAATACAGTGCCCCATTTGGGATGTACCTTACCCGACACCTGCAGCAACTGGAAAGACCCCAAAAGTACCTCACCAAGAGGACCCAGGGTCTCAAACAGATGCCCTATGCAGTTTGGCTAAAGAAACTCTAGCTCTACTCAGTTGCTTACCGCCTACTTAGAGGCGATCTGTGCCTGACGTATAAAGCCATGTCCAACCCAGAACTAATGGACATGCGACACCTCAAGAAATCCAAATCCTTTAGAGCTACACGCTCCAGGGACTTAAACCTTAGCACAGAAATAAATAGGACATGCTGGAGGGACAGATTCATATCCCAGAGGGTCCCCTCACTCTGGAACAAAATCCCAATCCATGTTAGGCAGAGCCCCTCACTGACCCTCTTCAAGAGAAATCCTGACGAGTGGATGGGAGATCGTAAGTTTACCCGGGATCTCTTCTGTGTCCCTGCTAGACAGAGGCACAGTAAGATAACTTTAAAGGGCTATCTTCTGTGACCTAGAAACAAGGGGGCACAGTCAACTAATCTAATAGGGTGGTGAAAGCCAAACACACTCTGGCTAGGCTTATAAATGCCATAGGGCAGATAGCCTAGTATCAACCTCTGAACCTATGAACCTAAAAGTCTGTTATTATTTGTGACTTCAATCCTCAATGATTTGTTAATGAATGAAGTCTGAAACTTAAAGTTTGTTATTTGTGACTTCAATCCTCAATGTTTGTTAATGATCTACCAGAAAAGCACACTTTTATGAGGAACAGACTATAAATTTAAGGCAAATGTCTGGGTGTTCGGTGAAAATCTGGACAGCTGAGAGGAATGAATGGATTGATGAGTACTGTACTGAAGCTGAGTCACCAGTCATTAACTGTAAGTGAGAGCAGTTGATTTTAAAATCTAACCAATTAGGTAAGGCTGTGTAATGCAGAATATTATTGTGATTTCCTGCTAAAGAAAGTGATCTAGATTAGATTTAGATCACAAAAGAAAAGAGTATTTTTGTAAAGTATGATAATAGGGTGAAAGTAAGCAGCAGATGTTAGCAAAGAAAGAGAATGTAGAGTAATATAATAAAGGAATGTTAGTCTTAATACTAAAAACAATAATTAGTAGAGTAACCAAACTGGCTGGTTAGAATCAGAGACAGAATAGAGATAAGAATAAGACAGCCTTGGAGAGATTTCTTTGCTAGTTTCTGACTGTCAAATTTCATAAACATGGTGTGTGTGTGTGTGTGTGTGTGTGTGTGTGTGTGTGTGTGTGTGTGTGTGTGTGTGTGTGTGTGTGTGTGTGGTAGGGGGGGTTCACTTCACTATCTTCAAATACTGAAATCTCAAATTTCAGTATCTTGAGACTAAAATAGCAAAAGCCCAGTTCCGCGAAAGACCATATAACCGAATCCGGAAATGTCGAATCAGCAGTTGTGGTGGTGCGCTGTGTTAATGGATAGCCGTAGATCAGGTAAGTGTTTATATTTTAAGGGTTTTGGATAGGGATTTTAGTATATGTTAGTGTGTTGGGAAGTTGTAGGTGTAGGTTACAGTAGGTAGGCATACCTCTCAACCTGGAAACATCAAAAATCTGGACAAGGCCCATGAAAAATAGGTACAAATCTGTACGCTGATTAACATAAAATTTGCATACATAATTAAGTAACCTTGCCCACTCCAATGGAATTGTGGGATACCAACTTTCAAACGCAAACTGAAGAACAGACAACCAAAATATTGCACCAGAGTCCCCCTGCAGCCATTCCAATGTCCCATTACCTGGCTATTTCGCCCCATTTACCATAAGCATTAATGTGTGCATACTGCAGACTGCTTTACTTTTACAATGATTATTTTGATTTTATTTTCACATTTCATAGCACAATGCACACAAACACTAATAGATATCTGCTAAACAAAGCAACACTGTTTCACAATGAAAATATATTTGGCATTAAAACTTCTCTGCCCTTGAAACTCACAGTCATTGAAACAGCATTGAAACCCATAACACATCCAAAGAAAATGCAATTGGCCAGTGGTGGATAAAGATTACCTTTGGGCGGTTTTCAAATCATAGGCCTCTGGCTTGCACACAAAACAAGAAACATACATGCATTCTTTGATACACCTTTCTGACTTTATTAAGTTATATTCCTTGTATAATGCACCCCACTGGTTAGATTTAAGTTAGAGCGCGTTTTAAAATGTATTGTTTGAACATTTTTCCAGTAGGCAATGAAACAACATGCATGAACCAATAATGACAAAACTGCCCAATTCAGAACATTTCTATCATAAACGTCTACTACCACACACACACACCGCACACACACAAACACACACATATTATATATTATATATATATATATATATATATATATATATATATATATATATATATATATATATATATATATATATATATATAGACTGTGGTGGTGGTGTTGCAGTAGCATTGTCGCCTCACAGTCAGACATTGTCCTGTTCGATTCTCAGTTAGAGCGTCTTCTGTGTGGAGATATGTGTGAATGGGCGTACCTTCGTTGAAGGTTGTGCGTCAGGGATGGCAACTCGACACATATAAAATCTAATGCCAATCATTAGCGGACCGGAGTTCTGCTGTGGTGACCCCTAATCGGGAAAAGCCGAAAGCCACAATTATATATAAATGACAGTAGTGTAAGCCATAGGCATCTTATGCAGCTTCTCACACTTATTTTCAATTTCAGTTTTTTTTTGGAGGGGGAGATAAAAGGCCAAAAAACAGGGACACATTTTAAACATTGCTTGTATAATTTTGGAAAGTTACTAAAATAAAATGGTTGTGTTACCACCATGTATTTCACTGCCAAAATCTTGAACCCAGGACCCTTTGCACTACACTCAGAGCAATGCCAAATCAGCAGTTCCCAGAAAAACAGAAAGACTGAAACTTAAATGGCCATCATTTAGTGAATTCAGTTCTCATTTCTCACCATAGCTCTCAACGTCTTAGCACAAGAAACCTGGACAAAGCCAATAATGTAAAATTACAGCCCCAAAATAAGGGCAAATTTCAAATATTGATCTTATAAACTTAGACAATTGTTAGAATAAAAAGTTTTGTGTTACCATTTATTGTCTGAAGAATATGAAGTCTGAAATTCAAATGCCTGCCATTATTTAGTTAATTCAATCCTTCAGTGATTTACCACAAAAATCCTGAAAACCACAGATTTAATGAGAAATAAAACAAAAATATGAGGCATAAATTCATAAGTGGTGGTGGCTAGAGACTTTAGGCTCTTTTTTACCTTGTACCCAAGGTACAGGGTTTGAGCCTGAGTACCTGTAGCTACCAAGTGTATTCAGTTGGGGGCATTTACACACACACACACACACACACACACACACACACACACACACACACAAAACCACACCCTCTTTCAAAAAAAGCAGCAGCGAGAAAAAAACAAAGCCAAAATGGCAGTTAAGCAAGAAAAGATTAAGCCAAAATGCAATATATGGCAGTTAAGCAAGAAAAATGACCAAAGCACCAGCGAGTTCAGTTAACAATAGTTCCTGATCCTTAAGTTGGTTCAGTAACATAAAAGTAGACTTGACTCCATGCTCAAGCATTCAGTTAGCAACACATTTCCTTCAGTAAAAGCCAGTTAACAATAGTACCTAAATACCTGATCCTTCAGTAAAAGCCAGTTAAGTTCACGTTTCCGTCAGTTCAATAAAAGCAATATGATATGACCAAAGCCGTTCAGTTAACAACATGTTTCCTTCAGTAAAAGCGCCAGTTAACAATAGTACCTGATCCTTCAGTAAAAGCCAGTTAACAATAGTACCTGACCAAAGCAGTTCAGTTAACAACATGTTTCCTTCAGTAAAAGCGCCAGTTAACAATAGTACCTGATCCTTCAGTAAAAGCCAGTTAACAATACTGATCCTTCAGCTAAGTTCATGTTTCCGTCAGTTCAATAAAAGCAATATGATATGACCAAAGCAGTTCAGTTAACAAAGTTTCCTTCAGTAAAAGTGCCAGTTAACAATAATACCTGATCCTTCAGTTAAGTTCACATTTCCGTCAGTTCAATAAAAGCAATATGACCAAAGCAGTTCAGTTAACAACATGTTTCCTTCAGTAAAAGCAGACTCGCAATAGCACGCTTGCAGCCAGCTGGAAATGTGTGCATTTGAGCTGAATTCCGACAGGCTAATGGAGCTGATATCATCGCGCACATGATGATGTCAGCTCCAAAAGCGTGAAAAGAAAAATTAAAAAAAAAAATCAGAAATGAAGAGGTGCCACTCAAGAATTGTGTCAGCCCATTATTTGGACCCCAACACTCGGTAAAAAATAAGTAATTCGGTGCAGTTGAGAGGTATGTATGTAGGTAAGAGTGTGAGTATGTAAGTGTTGAGAATGGTGGTGTTTGTACATATGTGATGTGTATTTGTGTGAGGGGAATGTAGGTTGTGTAGTGGTGGGTTTCATGTCTTTGTCTTTTTGGTGCAACCTCAGAGTTAGCATATATAAGTATCGGCGGTATGGGGCGCACATGGGAGGTGCAGGGGGCTTGTTCCCCTGCTTATATGTAGGGTAGGTTCATGTATTTGTGTTGTGTTTGTGTGTGTTTTGTTTGTTGTAGCGTGGGGAGGAAGGTGTATGTGTGTTTGTTTGTGTGGTGTAGGGTTGTAGTGTGTTTAAAAGTCGTGATTTTGAATTTCACACTTTTGGAGTTGTGGTATTTTGATTTTTCGACTTTATAGTCTCGAGATACTGAAATCTGATATTTCAGTATTTTGAGGTTATAAGGTGAATCCATATCAGTTAGCAGAGAGAGGTAAAGTCCTGATTATGGCCCAGGTGGTCTGAGTTTGATTAGTGGTTTCTTCACTTTTTGGAGCTGGCAGGTGGGAGAAAGAGTGATGATTGACCAAGATGACTGCAGATGACTGCAAACTAGGTGTTGTCTTAAACTCCTCTAGTGATGTGAACATCCTATAAGAGGGCCTTACCTAAACAAATGACTGTTGCCAGAAGCATGGGCTCAAACTGAATGCCAATAAATGCATCATTACCCCCTTTGGGGAAAATGGAGTCCCCACTAATTAATAATTTACTAAGCACACAATCAGTTGTGAGGGACTTGGGCACCCAGGTTGACAGCAGCCTGGCTTTTGACCACCATATTGCCTCTGTTGTACGGAAGGGTTTCTACATGGCCCACCTCATAAATTAGGGTATTTCATCCAGGAACAAGGAAGTCATTACATCCCTGTATTCCTCCCTTATCAGACCTATTATTGAGTACAATTCCCCCTTTGTCATGTTCCTTGCCAAGCACATGAAGCAGCTGGAGAGACCACAGAGATTCCTGACTAAGAAAATCCAGGGTCTCAAACACCTGTCCTCTAATGATAGGCTAAAAGCCCTGTCTCTCTACTCACTCTCATACAGACTGCTCAGAGGTGACCTGTGTCTGGCATACAAGGCCATCTCAGACCCAGCCTTGATGGAGTTGCTGCATAGCCATAAGTCAAACTCCACTCAAGCAACCCACATGCAAGGTCTCAACCTGGTCTGTGACATTAATAGAAATTGTCGGTGGGATAGATTTCTGTCCCAAAGGCTCTTCCATCTCCATGTAAAGCATAGTACCTCTCTAGCCCTCTTTAATAGGAACCTGGATGACTGGATGGGAAACAGAAAATACACCCCTTGTATCCCACCTGTGTCCCTGCTGGACAGGTGAAACAGGTGCTGACTTTGTGGGAACATGGGCAAAATTCTTGGGTAGGCTTATAAGGGCCTCCGGACCAACAGCCTAGTATCATCCTATGAACCTATGAACCTATGAGGCTTTGCCTGGTTGCCTCTTCAGTGGGAAGGTCAGAGATGATGGCCTGGTTGTTAGCAGGATATTACTAAGGCATTGGTAGAAATCAGTCTTTAGAAATGCAACTAGACTAGGTGTATGGGTGGGTTTAAGAGGAGTGGCTTTCTCTGGGCCAGGAGACCACACTTTATTATAGCTGTAGCCTATAATGATGATGTCAGCACGTGGCCATAATTAACTAAAAAGCCTGCATCTGCAAGAGGTTATGGAGGCTCTCCAAGAAACTCCCTCTGTCTTGAATCTGCTTCACAGTTATGGAGAAGGCTGGCAACCTAACTGGGGAGGGGGTTATCAAGTCAATTATGTGGTGCAAAGATATCATGGGGGAAGCTGGTATTGCAAAAAGTCAAACTGATGGATTCCAAAAAAAAAAATAAAGAAATAAACATAAAACATCAGTGCAGACTATGTTTGGTAGGTGTCATTTTATTATCACCAGACATAGGCATTGATGAAAACAATAAAATGTGATATAAAGGCAAACTGCAGACCAACACCAATCTTAATGATTACTCTCACTGCCTGTAAAGTACAGTTGCCTGCAGTCATGGGTAAGAGTGATTCATGGAAATATTGAGCTCATTGCTTATACTTGTGGATGGCACATAACTACAATATATTTAAATGATGAGTTTCTTTTGTGATAGTGGACCTGTTGACTGGAGCATCACAACATTACTGCTGTGGACAGGGGCAGTGCATGTTTGCAGGACTGAATGCATCACAGAGGACTGTACAACATACAGGATTTTCGGACCAAATAAATGTGTGTTGTTTTCCTGCATTTCTAAAATATGTGCTGGGATTGCTGTCCAGCTGTGCAGGATGAGCAGGATCTGTATAGGATAGGAGGACCTGTCCAGTCCAAAGCCAACACCAAATGTTGACACCTATCCCTGGTCCCATAAATTATGGGAACTAGGACCAGCACACACAGAGTTGTCTCTATTTTTCTGAATTGCAGGCAATGTCGAGGGGAGGCCATTTGTATGGGTATTCCTTACATGGAATACTGTAGCAACACAGTGGGGAAGAACAATGTAAAGAGGCTTGCCTCAGTGTGTAGCAGTGTTTATATATCACAACATGGTTTGAAACCTGCTTCTGCTATATACAAGTCCTACGCCACAAGGATTTGTATTTATGAATATCTCCCAATTGTCTCCACAGATTTCAGATATAAGGCAGTCATTTTTGAAAACTGTGTAAAAAAGAAAAATGGAGGAAAAATGCCATTTTAAATCTGTTTCAGTAACTGTACATATGCTATGGTTGAGATTCATAAGTGAGAATTGCGGAATTTCCCATATATAATTGACATTTCTATTAAAAGTACAGAGGCTGTAAACTCATTACAGCTGAGTGTACCTCCAGGCAATTCTGCATTACCTCCTACTGACACCACTAGGCTCAAATATTGCTTGCTCATATTTGCATTAATAATTCTAAAATAATGTTACATACAAGGTATCAGAAGATTTCATCTTAAAGCATGCATGATGGCAACCACAATTGTATTGATATTTGACCTCTGTCTAATGCAGTTAAAGAGATATTCCCCAGGATTTACTAATCTTCTGTGTAAGACTAGATTAGTCTTACACGGAAGCGTCAGTCAAAGAGTATGATAGCAGCGCACCATGCATATTAATGAGGGCGCGCTGCCTCAACTCTAAAGCTTACACGGAGCGTGGATGAGTGTAGGGGGCGTGTCAGACTGCCGAGCAGTCCAAAAATCCACACCCCTGCAATGAAGAAATGCCGCAATTTCAAGTTACAGGAGCGAGTCCGCTCACATGTGCACAATGTAACACTACACTCCCCCATATGTTAAACAACTGACAAAATTAAAAATAGAAAGAGTTTTTTTATTTTTTTTATCTCATCTGATATAGCTGCCCATATTTGCGTGTGTTTGTGCGAGTTTGCCCATTGCTTAGCTACAGTTAGCAGCTTAGACACCAGAAGAGGATAATAAGAAAAATATATGCAAACTAAGCAAAGTAGTGATAGCATAGTGGTTAGAGTCTTTGCACAACAAGGAAGCATTCCTGGTTTGAGTCCCACTACTGCAGATTCCATTTTCTGTTGGAAATATGTATACAAAAATATTTCCTGACATTTTTTATGTATACATTTTGTATAAATCATTGAAATGTTAAATGTAGTAGTGAACGAATTATATATATATATATATATATATATATATATATATATATATATATATATGAAGGTGAAATGTTTATGCATTCTGAGGCATGAGTACCCTATTTTAAGCAATATAAAGTACTGCTAAGCACATTTTACCAGTATTGAGCATATTTAAATCCAATTGCTCATAGCTGCTCACTGTGTTAACCAGCGTAATATCTTTGCATGTAGCTGCACACTGCACTAACCAGTGCAACCACAACGTATTTGTGCGTAGCTGAGCACCGCACTAACCAGTGCAATGTTGGCCAAAGTCGAGCAACATTGAGCAACATCGAGCAACGTCAAGCAATGTTGGGCAAAGTCGGGCAAAGTCAGTTAAACATGGTCACACCTCCTTTACTGTACCATAACCAGTCAGGTCTGCCCAGTAGGAAAATAAAAAGCAGTGACAGGGCTCAAACTCAGGATACTGTACACTATAGTCACAGTACTTAACCACTAAGCCATTACAGCATTTCATAAACATGCACTTTCAACAGACACATATCTATCAAAGGAATTTTAAACATTGCCAACATCAGCTAAGCAGGCGTGCCTACAGCTGAATTTTTCCAAAAGTGGCCAATCACAAATTAGTGCAGGAAATGAGGCATATTTAAGCTCCACAGGCGGGAATACTTGCTATAACTGGTTCTAGCTTTCTTCTGCAGTCACCATGGCCGGTGTTGGAGAAGGCACTCGATTTAGAGCGCAACGCTGGGGCATTGAGGAGTCCAAAGTAATGGTTTAGCTCCTTGTCCACAATCATGAGGAAAGACTCCTACGGGGCCAGTACTAGAGTACCCATTATAAAACAGAGGCCTGGAACAGTCTTGCCCATGATTTCACTAGTGCCACTGGTGTTCATCAGACTGGTGAGCAGGTCAGGCACCATTATTCTGACCTGAAGCAATGTAGGGAGGATCAACTAGACCAGTGGATCCAGGAAT